>NC_134558.1:10062100-10362100 GCF_025594145.1 Primulina tabacum
TTGTGTTGCAAACATTGAGAAATGAAAGATTATTTGCTAAACTGTCAAAGTGTGAGTTTTGGCTGAGACAGGTTGTCTTCTTGGGTCATATCATATCTGGAGACGATATTTCTGTAGATCCGAGTAAAGTTGAAGCTGTGATCAGTTGGCCGAGACCGACTTCTGTGCCAGAGATACGCAGTTTCATGGGTCTGGCAGGATACTATAGACGATTCATTAAAGATTTCTCCAGCATTGCGAAGCCGATTACCCAGTTGACACAGAAGAATGTACCGTTTGTGTGGTCTGAGGATTGTGAGTCTAGCTTTCTAGAGTTGAAGAAGAGCCTGACCAGTGCACCTGTCTTGATGATTCCTTCAGGTACTGACGATTTCGTTGTATATTGTGATGCGTCTCACAGAGGGCTGGGATGTATTCTTATGCAACGAGGTCATGTGATCGCATACGCCTCGAGACAGCTGAAGCCACACGAGATTCGTTACCCCATTCATGATCTTGAATTGGCGGCTATCGTATTTGCATTGAAGATTTGGCGTCACTATCTTTATGGCGAGAAATTTGAGATCTACTCTGATCATAAGAGCCTGAAGTATCTGTTTTCTCAATCAGAATTGAATATGAGACAGCGTAGATGGCTCGATTTGTTGAAAGATTTTGATTGCGAGATCAAGTATTACCCAGGGAAGTCAAATGCAGCAACAGATGCCTTGAGTCGAAAGGTATGTGCTCTATCCTTATCGACGATAGGTGTTTCGAATTTAGTTGAGGATTGCTGTTTGTCTGGATTAGCAGTTGATACAGATAGTAGACCACTACGACTTGCTACGATTCAAGTTGAGCTAGATTTGATTTTGAGAATTAAAGAAGCACAAAGAACTGATCAGAATATTCAGAAGTCAGTTGAGATGGTCAGATCAGGACATCAGTCTGAATATCGGGTACATGATTATGTTCTGTATGTGAATAACCGTCTTGTGGTGCCAGATGTTTCTGACTTGAAACAACAGATTATGTCAGAAGCGCACTGTAGTCGGTTTAGTATTCATCCTGGTGGCAGGAAAATGTACAACGATTTGAAGACACAATTCTGGTGGAAACAGATGAAGTCAGATATTGCAGAATTTGTGTCTAAGTGCTTGAATTGCCAACAGGTAAAGGCCGAGAGAAAGAAGCCCGGAGGTTTACTTCAGAGTTTATCTATTCCTGAGTGGAAAATGGGATCACATTTCCATGGATTTCGTGACGAAATTACCTTGATCATCCCGGAACTGTGATGCGATTTGGGTCATTATTGACAGATTGACAAAATCAGCGTGTTTTATTCCATACAGAATGACATATCGACATGATCAGATGGCTGAGATTTATATCAGAGAGGTAGTCAGATTGCATGGTGTGCCGAAGTCTATCGTATCAGATCGTGATCCACGATTCACTTCACACTTTTGGCACAGTTTGCAGCAGGCATTAGGTACAACATTGCACCTGAGTACTGCCTATCATCCCCAGACAGATGGACAGTCAGAGCGGACTATCCAGACTTTAGAGGACATGTTGAGAGCTGTAGTGCTAGATTTCGGCACTAGTTGGCAAGATTCACTACCGTTGTGTGAATTCTCGTACAACAACAGCTATCAAACGAGCATAGAAATGGCACCGTTTGAAGCATTATATAGCAAGAAGTGCAGATCTCCTCTATACTGGGATGATATATCTGAGGTACCAGAACTTGGGCCTGATATGATTCGTGAAATGAGAGAAAAAGTAAAGATAATTAAGAAGAGGATGAAGACAGCACATGATATGCAAGCCAAGTATGCCAATATCAGACGTAGACCGCTAGTATTTGAAAAAGGAGACAGAGTGTTTTTGAAGATTTCTCCTTTCAGAGGCGTTGTCAGATTTGGCAAACGCGGGAAGTTGTCTCCTAGATACATCGGTCCTTATGAGATACTTGAAAAGATTGGCAATCGAGCCTATTTACTAGTTCTTCCTCCTTCTCTATATGGAATACATGACGTATTTCATGTATCGATGCTGCGTAGATATATGCCTGATGCTTCTCATGTCATTCAGCCAGACGAAGCTGAGCTTGATCAGACTTTGAGTTATACTGAGCAACCGATACATATTCTTGATCGAAAAGAAAAACAGCTCAGAACGAAGACTATTCCACTAGTGAAAGTCCAGTGGAGTCGTCATGGCATCGAGGAAGCGACTTGGGAGACAGAAGCAGATATGAGACAGAGATATCCCGAGTTGTTTACATGATGTGAGTATTTATTCAGCTTTTGATTATATTGTTTTTCATTTATCATATGATTGATGGCCTGCGATTTCGAGGACGAAATCATTTCTTAGAGGGGGAGAAATGTAAGGCCTGAGATTTATTAGTCTTTATTGATGCGATATTTAAAGATATGAGAATGCATGACATGTAATGAGAAGCAATAAATGAGATGGGGGAAGGAGAGACATGAAAAATTAGAATTTTGAATGAAGGGCAGACCGCACCCGCACCATGAAAGATACCGCACCCGCGGTGCATGGACAGAAAATTGATCATTTTTACAGTAGGGTCACCGCACCCGCGGTCCAAGAAAGAGTGCACCCGCGGTTGATGGACAGAGAGTTGGAAATTATTTACAGAAATGGCACCGCACCCGCGGTTCAAACGTAACCGCACCCGCGGTCTTATATGTAGCACACCCGCGGTCGTCGATTTTGGAAAATGAATAGACTGCCAAAGCTTGAGCGCACCTGCGGTCTAGATGGAGCGCACCCGCGGTGCAGCATGCGAGAAAGCCACCTTTGTTTCTTATGATGACACATGGCATATATATATATATAGAATTGGGCTGAGTCTTCATTTTTAACACTTCCATCAGCTGAGAAACGAAGGAGAAAAGGGTTCCAAGCTTTCTTCCATCTTTACTATTTGATTGTGTAAGATTTACTTATCCAAAAGTTAATCCAAGCTTAAATTCTTGTTCCTCGCTTCAAAGGCTACAAGAGGATGTAATTTTCATTCATTTCCTGCATGATTTGAGATATTGATGTTGGGAAAACTTGGATATGCTTGTAGATATATGTTCTTATGATTATAAGCAACGGTTATTCGCAACCGGATCGAAGAAATGGTACCGTATGTAATTGTTATGAATTCCAGCATATGTATGATTTAACATGTTCAGATTTCAGAGTTAATGTGTATTATAAAGAGAATGGTGAATTGTTGATATTGATTATATGGTGTTGATTTATGAGTTGATCGGTATATCGAGAATCCGCCGTTATGCCGTCGAATTGTATTCAGATTAAAGATTGAGTCCTATATGTATTGATAGAATGCACTTTGATCATGCTATTTCAGATTCTATTGGCAACTTTGATAGCGAGACTTCGACTACGACAAATTGTTCGACGAAAGCTATAATTCATGTTTTGTTTGGGGAAGACACAACTCAAATGAGATTCAATTTGAGTTTCCCAACCAAATCACATACTAGAATTGTTGTCTATCTTTTGATATGATTTTGATTTGTTTATGGACTTATATTCTAATCCCTTGATATGATGATGGCTTGTTTATAGATTTATATTCAAGAATTTGAGATAGGAGAGTCATTGGCAGACTTGTCAAACTAGACGTTCGGTGGTATCGACGCTTCGGATCAAATTCAATCCGATTGTAGACATTCGATACAGACTAGGGCCGAAGTCTAGGAATAAGACGAACAGTTACCCGATTGGGAGGGTAGGTGACAGACAGTGACGTCTTATTCACACCGGGATCTCTAGAGTAGAGTCGAGTCGAGTCAAGACATGATTTGATTTGAATTGCATGCTCATATAGATTGGTTTCATAGACTATGGAACCCATTGTTATTGCTTTCATGCATGATTTATGATTATGTATTAGCATGCATGCATGTTTTATACTGAGATTTGTTCTCACCGGAGTTTCCGGCTGTTGTTATGTCTGTATGTGTACATAACAACAGGTGGGGCAGGATCTGGGTCACGACAGAGATGAGTTCGAGATAGCGTGGTGACTTCGGGCGCCGAAGATTACTAGTTGTTTCTTACTAGACTTGTACTACTTGTGGTTGTAGTTTGTATTAAACACTGGTTTGTATGAATGTATTAGAACAAGACATGTAATTATGTTTATTGAAATAAAATAAAGAACTATCTTGTGCTTGTTTATATACATCTGAATTAATGTTAAAAAGCAAAATTTTGACCCACATTTTTGAATAAAGATCCGATTAATCCCGAAAAGAATTGAGTTAGAGCCCGGGTCCCCACACTTTCAGACCTTAGAGGATATGTTGAGAGCTGTAGTGCTAGACTTTGGCGCCAGTTGGCAAGATTCACTACCACTTTGTGAATTCTCGTATAACAACAGCTATCAGACGAGCATTGAGATGGCACCGTTTGAAGCATTATATGGCAAGAAGTGCAGATCTCCGCTGTATTGGGATGATGTATCTGAAGTACCAGAACTTGGACCTGATATGATCCGAGAAATGACTGAGAAAGGTAAAGTGATCCAGAAAAGAATAAAGACAGCGCAGGATAGGCAAGCCAAATACACAAATGTACGTCGTAGACCGTTAGTATTTGAATCAAGGAGACAGAGTGTTTTTGAAGATTTCTCCATTCAAAGGCATTGTCAGATTTGGAAAACGTGGAAAGTTATCTCCTAGATACATCGGTCCATACGAGATTCTTGAGAAAATTGGCGATCGTGCCTATCGACTCGCCATTCCACCTTCTCTATCCGGGATACATGATGTCTTCCATGTATCGATGCTGCGTAGATACATGCCTGATGCTTCTCATGTTATTCAGCCTGATGAAGCCGAGCTTGACGACACTCTGAGTTATATTGAACATCCAATTCAGATTCTTGATTGGAAAGTTAAACAGCTCAGAACAAAGAATATTCCGTTGATGAAAATCAAATGGAGTCGTCATGGCATTGGAGAAGCTACCTGGGAGACGGAGTCAGATATGAGACAGAGATTCTCAGAGCTATTCCATTGAGGTGAGTTTCTATATAGTTTATTATACCTTCTTATTGAAATGTGTTGATCGCCTGTGATTTCGGGGACGAAATCGTATCTTAGGGGGGGAGAAATGTAAGGCCCGAGATGTGAGTTGGTAATCAGCAATTATTAATGCATGATTTGATGTATTTATCAAAGGCCGAAGAAACGATGTTGCGATTCGATTCTAGTTGTAAAATATATGGTTGGGACAGCAGAGACAGTGCACCCGCGGTTCAAAAGATAGTGCACCCGCGATCGTTTTTCATGAAATGTTCAAGGGTTACAGTAGCTTGACTGCACCCGCGGCAAGAACAAGACCGCACCTGCGGTGGATGCACCGAAACAAGACCGCACCCGCGGTACAAGATAAACCGCACCCGCGGTCGTGCCTTCTGAAATTATGGAAGTGATCGAGTACGCTCAGCGCACCCGCGGTGCAGAGTGACCGCACCCGCGGTGCAGAGTGACCGCACCCGCGGTGTGACGTGCAGAATAAAGAATAAACCATGTGTCCTTGCCATGCATATATAATGCGTATTTGACTTATTCTTTCATTCACTTCAGCAGCAAGAACCGAATGAAATTCTCAGATAGCCTCAAACTTCATTCCATCTTAGAGATTTGATTGTGAAGAATCTAACCATCCGATTTTCGATCCAAGTTTATATTCGTGCTCCTTACATCGAGGGCTACGAAAGGGTGTAAGTTTCAGTACTTTCTTTCATGTTTCGAAGTTGAGAGATTGGAGAAATTTTGATATGATTGAGATTATGTGTTCTTATGAGTATTGTGAACGTATATATGAAACCGGATCGAAGAAATGATATCGTATGCGAATATTACGATTTTGCAGCATATCTGTGTATGAGATTATGCAGATTTCAGCATAGTAGATGTATTATGATGAGAATTTGGAGCTATTGTTATTGATTATTGATGTTTGAGTTGACCGGTATCGCGAGATTACACCGTTATGCCGTCAAAATGTGCCGAGATTGAATATTGATACATATATGTATTGATTTGAGTTAGGGATTGATAGAATGCATCTTGAATTGCCATTTCAGATTTGTTTTGACAAGCTTCGACATCAAGACTTCGATCTCAATAAAGACTGAACAACGAAAGGTATAATTCATGTTGATTCGGGAAGATACAACTCGAATTAGATTTGATTTGACTTTCCCAAAATCACATACTAGATTGTTTAAATTTTGATATGTTTGTGATTTGTTTATAGATTTATATGTTAGAGTAGGTGCCCGTCGAGCCAAGTGTTGGCCGAGTGTTCACAATGAAACTCTATGTATAAGCAATCTTTATTTTAATAATATTTGAAATTATTGTTTTGACAAATCTTTATCTATATACCCATGCTAGTTGCATAGATAAAGCCCTTGAATATACAAATAGTAGAAAGAATATAAGATGCTCATATGATGAGTATCATGAAACTCATATTTGGAATACTGTATATTCTAAACAGTTCCTAGTCGATTCAGCCGCCGCTAAGAAGGATATAGGCCGCTAGATTTCGAGACTAGTATCTGTGATGTGAGTACCATGTTTCATTGGTAGGGGACATTGTGATGTCCGAGCATGCAGATAGGTGCTCCTGGTAGAGTGCACTGAACAACCATCCATAAAGGACTTTCCAAGTGGTTCTCACTTATCGAGTGGAAACGTCCTAGTTTATGGTTGTACACCATTAGTCCTTATGACCCGGGACAACATTGAGATTTTATATGCTAGCATTGCACTTTGACTTGTTTACCGACTCTCATGGGGTCATCAGGTGGCAAGGGTGGGTGTTTTGTCGAAACATATAGGAGTTGATGCATTGTAGTTGGGGATTCACCGCTTACCTTCGGGTATGGATATCCTATGTGTTCTCATGTGTATGTAGGTTGAAATCTCTGATCAGAGTATGGTGGTAATTATGAAAGGGGTTTCATAGATTACACCATCGATGCAAATACGACATGACACATAGTATCGATTCATTGACAACTCTCGATAAACCAATGGTTGTCGAATCGGTCGGGATATATGAGTTGAAGGGACCGTACTGTACGCTAACCATAATTGAATGGTTCTTGCAGGCACTATCATTTGATAACTAGGGAATCATGTAAGCGATGCTGCTAGGCGTTTAACATGATTGGTTGGGTACTATCAGACTTGAGTTCTGACGTTCTTATTATCAAGGAGTTGATAAGTAAGAATGGAGCAATTGGGGTATGCTCATATAAGGACATTTTTAGTCCGAATCACATGGAGATGTGAACCCACGGCTAGTTGTATCAATGAACCATTGAGGGCATCACAAGTACTAGCTTTCTAGATCCCGTTGAGAAGTAAAAAATAGTTCAATGTGTTGAACGGCTTATAAATGAGTTTATAAACGTTGAGAAAAATAGAAGTATGACTTCTATGAGAGATATGTAATTTTTAATTTATGAATGTGTTCCTAAATTAAAAATAGGCCAAGTAAATAATGTATTTGAAAATTGTGATTTTCATAAACATTATTATGGACTAAATTAAATTAATTCAAGTGTTGAATTGATTAAACACTAGTGGGCCTAGTAGAGTCCAAAATAATTAAATTAATTCAAGTGTTGACTTAATTAAATAACATTGGGCCTTGTAGAGCCCAATTGGAAATAATTATTTAATTAGTGGGCTTGAGTAAAATCAAGTAAAGTCTAATTGGGCTCAAATATGTTTGAGACAATTTAAATAGTCCATGGGCCTTGTAATATTTACAAGCCCAAGTCACATTGCATGCTTGGGAGGTGAAGAGTTGGGGAATATTTTTGATTAAAATAAGGCATGGCATGCAACTTTTTGGATCAACTTTTCCCACAACCTAAACAAATCATCCTCCCTCATTCATGTCATGTCTTGGCCGAAATTTTTAGAGATTTTCTCTCAAAGTTTTTCTCTTCTTTTCTTCTTCAAGTGTTGAGGAAGAAATATTCTTCTCCTTGAAAAATCCTCTTAATTTTCTAGTGCAAATTAAGAGGGGATTTACCTAGTTGGTGGTGTGCCTAATTTTGGAGGTTGGAAGTTTGAAGATTTGTCATCCACTCAAGAGTTAAAGTGTTTACACTTTAGTTGGTGCCATCATCAACCTCAAGAGGTTGATAGGTAACGATTTCTCAACACCCTATGTATGATATTTGGTGTTTGTTGTATTTGCTACACAATATCCTCTTGGTGGCCGAAAATATTCCATAAATATTAAAATTTTTAACTTCCGTTGCGCTTCCGGTCACCGTAACCGATCCCCTTTCATTATATTCAAGCATTTAAGATAGGAGAGTCATTGGCAGATTTGCCAAATTTCTAGATGTTCGGTGGTATCGATGCATAGGAGCAGATGTACTCCGATTGTAGAAATCCGATACAGACAGAACCGAAGTCTAGGAATAAGACGTACCGTACCTCGATTGGGAGGGTAGGTAGCAGACTGTGACGTCTTATTCACACCGGGATCCCTAGAATTAGATACGAGTCGAGTCCAAGATATGAATTGATTTAAGTTACTTGTCTTATATTGTTTATGTTTCATAGACTATGGGACATGTTGTTATTGATTTTATTCATGATAGTATGCTTCATGATTTATATTGTGTTTATGCATGTATACACGTTTTATACTGGAATTTGTTCTCACCGGAGTTTCCGGCTGTTGTTGTATCTGTATGTGTGCATAACAACAGGGGGGCAGGATCAGGGTCCAGAAGAACTTGACGAGATGAGAGATCAAGATAGCGTGGTGATTTCGGGCATAGAAGATTACTAGTGATTGTACATATGATCTGTAGTTTGTATTGAACACTAGTTATATGAATGTACTAAAACAAGACATGTATATATGTTTGTTGAAATAAAATAGAGATAGATCTTTTGCTTGATTTATATACACTTGATTTAATGTTAAAAGCAAAATTTTGACCCACATTTTCTAGCTAAGATCCAATTAATCACAAGAAGAATTGAGTTAGAGCCCGGGTCCCACAAATCTTTTGCCAGTCATGATTGCTGTCATGAGTTGGAATTTTTCAAGGGTGAGGGCAGCAAATGAACCTGCCTTCGCAACAATATCTTCCAGTAGTTGGTTTTCTAGCTTCAACTCTTTTTTGGGATCAGACACCTTAATATTTTTTCCATCAGCAGACAACAGAGATTGCATCTCTTCAATATCGGCCAGTTTAATTTCAGAGAAGTGAGATAAACCATCAGTAGAGAGTGCCGAATGATTCTTCGTCCATAGTCAGCAGTTGATTGTTGACAATTGAGATAATTTTGCCGCCGTCTGAAATCATACTATCAACGTATAGTTCCTGAATCTCCTTTAGGAATATGACTTGTTTTGCCAATCCCAGAACTTTGAGAAGACACTCTCTACCTGGACAAAGATCTAGGAACTGCAGTCATTTCGAGAGGAGGGACTAGTTTCCACGAGAAAACGAGTGGCAACTTAAAACAAGTATAAGCGATGCCTCTGGGTCGCTCATACTTCAGACATCTTCAAAGATGAAGATGTCTACCCCCTGATGCTCCTCAAGGAGTAGAAGGTTATGTGAAGGATTGCCTTCTCGGAAGACTTAATGAGGACCACCACCGGAAGGTTAGCCAGTTGGATGGCCTTCTGGCATAATGCTATAGAAAGAGAAATAATTAATGTAATAGCAGACCGTTTTTATCAATGAAATTTTTATTTTTGTCAATGCTATTTATCCTTTAATTCTTTGTTATTTCCTGCATTCAAACTTGGTAATGAATAATTAACAAAAAAAATGTTAACATGACTAAAAAAAATCAATTAAACAAAAAATATTTCGGAAATAAGAAAACTTTGTCTCAGGAAGTGGCTTGGTGAATATGTCTGCTGCTTGTTGTTCAGTTGAGATATACTCCAGTCTGATCTCCTTCTTAAGTGCATGATCTCTGATGAAGTGATGTTTGACATCGATATGTTTAGTCCTGGAGTGAAGAACTGAGTTGTAAGTAATCGCAATGGTGCTTGTGTTGTCACAGAAGATTGGTGATTCTTCTGCAATGACTCGTTAATCTTTCAGTTGTTGCTGAATCCATAGTAGTTGGGCACAACAGCTTCCAACAGCTATATATTCTGCTTTAGTTGTGGAAGTTGCTATGGATCTTTGCTTTTTGTTGAACTAGGATATCAGTCTTTCTCCTAGAAATTGACATGATCCAATGGTGTTTTTTCCATCAAGTTTACAGCCTGCATAATCGGCATCTGAATAGCAACTAAATTGAAAGATGAGTCCTTAGCATACTATAAGCCCACATTTTGTGTGATTTTAAGATATTTCAAAATATTTTTGGCAGCTATTAAGTGCGACTGTTTAGGATCTGCTTGAAATCTAGCACACATGCAGACAACAAATACAATATCAGGACGGTTAGCAGTTAGGTCAAGTAAAGAACCTATTAAACCTCTATAAAATTCCATCTCAACTTATATTCCCCCTTCATCTTTATCTAATTTGATTGATGAACTCATGGGAGTATTTGCAACAAAACATGTTTCCATGCCAAATTTTTTAAGCAGTTCCTTTGTATATTTGGTTTGACTGATAAATGTACAAGTCTCCAATTTTTTTCACTTGCGGACCAAGAAAGAATGTCAGCTCACCCATCATGCTCACCTTGAATTTATCCTGCATTAACTTAGCAAATTTCTCGCATAATTTGGGGTTAGTTGACCCAAAAAATATCATCGACACAAATTTGTACAAGTAAAGTATGAATTTTGTATGTAAATTTGAACAGAGTTTTATCAACTATTCCAACAATGAAATCATGATCAATTAAGAATTTGATAATGATAGGATCAGGTAAAGGTGAAAGAATGTTTAGAAGGGGGGGAGGGGTTGAATAAACACTCACAATTTTAACAACTTTTGCGTTTTTCTTGAGTCAGTTTAGTATAAACTAATACTAGGGAATCTTGTTAGTCGATATCAATAAGTTAACAATAAAAGTACGGAAATAAACTGACTAATAGATAGAATGAAAACTGAAGTAAGAAGACACAAAATTTTACGGATGTTCGGAGATTTCAAACACTCCTACGTCAGCCCTTCTATCACAAAGATAGGATATTCACTAAAAGACTTTGATCGATACAAAAATTTGTACAAACCCACTTTAGTTTTGGACATAACAATGCCAAACTGAAACTCTTAGTTACAAAACAGCTAATAGTACTCAACTGAACTGAAATAATCTAGCACAACTAATCTCTTCAAGATCAAGTATAAAAACAATAATTGTTTGTGCTTGAAAGCTCAAATTATAGCCTTGAATGCTATGAGTGTATACAATAAGAGTGAGCTTTGATGTTTGAAAAGATTTCAGCAGAGTAACAGTATATCAATCTTGTAACGTACTATATTTTGAACTAATTTAAATTTGGGGAAAAATAAAAATTTTCTTAAATAAATAATAATCTTACAAATTTCGATAAAGATAAACTGCTCTTCTAAAAATATTTGAAGTAAAAAAATTACAAAAAAAGTTTGTAAAAAGGTAATCGTTTAAACATTGTAAACAAACTCATGAAAATCAGAGTATTTAAAACACACGTAAAGTTCTTAAAATCATAGGCGGTCCTCGGGTTTAGCCTCCTGCGCAGACCGAGCCGGCTCATTGGTCCCCACCCCTCGTCTCCTCATACTCGTTCTCACCTGTATCGATCAAGTCTAGTGATTCTAAGACTCAACAAGTATAAACTGAAAATAACAAGTAATACATAATAAAACCACATGCGTCTTTAAAGTAGAACGCACATACTTAAACTTGAAAATACTTGCATAAACATAGACGTGCCTTCATATCGTAAAATTTTTCATAAACATGCTTGCATCATACGTACTTGGACATACATAACATCATCATTTTGCGTAGAGATCTGTTTCAAAGCAAGTGACCCATACAAAGATGCTCCTGATCAGACTAAACCACAGTATTGGGCTGGCAGGGATGTCCCCTACCACATACATGAGATCCTCGGTCATGCTTTACCGGGTGGATTGGTCCCTGGTCATGCTTTATCGCTTTCCAATCGTGATCAAAACATTGTCATGCTTTACCGGGGTGGAGAGGTCCTCGGCCACGTTCACCGACTTTCAAACCCGTTCATAATTTGGTCACAAGACATTTAGCATACCTAAAAAACACAAAAATATTTTCTTTTGCACGTCGAACATACTTACATGGTGTTGAGGGATTCGTTGGATCTCGCTTGGGGCCACTGCTGCACATACTAACACAATTACATGCACTTAATTTTCATAACTTGGACGTAATAGTCGTGCTCACAAGCCGAAGTAACAATTCACTTATGATGTTCTAACTCACTCGAGACTTGACCTCGTATAATCCTCATACTAAACCATGAAATCGAACCCCGAAACTAATTTCTATATGATGTGTGAACATTTCCCCAAACATGGAAGACATGGTCCTAAATAGTGGTTTAAAAACTCATAGACAAGCGCCTAGGCACTAGGCTCTAGCGCCACGATGCTAGCAGGGCCGCAGCCCTAGCGCTGCGGCGCCCCAATGGCAGCGAAGGGGATCTAGTGCTGCGAAGGACCGGGCACTACGGTGCTCCTGCAGAGCGCTGCGGCGCTAACCCTGCGCACACCCACACAATGAACGTATTTTTAATGAAATTTCTATATCATGCCCAACTGACTCGAACCAATGCAACGAGACTCATCCTAGGACTCTATGACAATGATCCCAACTCACACAACACCCCAAAAAATGTCTCACAACATACAATGCAACACAACCCGATAACACAAAATTTTGACACCAAAACGCTTCATACATATTCTAATGTAACCAATTGCCTAACAACACAAAACGAAGCCCCAAAAGTGGCCCCGACATCATACTCAATGTACCTATATGCAGCATTGATCACCCTAACGGTTCCCAACGAAGTCTGCAACAAATAAACTTCAAGAACACGTCAAGAACACCTTTTCATAAAATCGCAGTTTGTGCAGTCCCACAAAAGCGATCATAACTCACTTGTTTCTTGTCCAAAAATTATGAATTCACTGTAAAATCGAAGGTATCAAAAAGTACTACGTTTTATATGTTGAGAGATTTTCCATAAAATCAACCGAGTTTTCACAGCAATCGAAATGACAGCAGACACGTTTTGAGATCTAAAATTTTTTATCTGAAAATCATTTCAAACGTTTTTTCTCAAATGTTTGCACAACATACATAGATTTTCACGCATAATAAACATCAAAACATATACTATGACGAGATCAATGCAAAAACGAAAGAATATACATGCCTTGATCTTTAAAACTCTTGAAACGACGATACCGAAGCGGGAAGGATGCGAGGGTTGATCCGGGACGAACGTGGCACGATTTTCTTCAACAAAACCAGCATGAATCTCAAAAAATGTATGGGTAGGGTGATATGGAGGCTGCTGAAATGACAACTCAAGAACCCTACCCTCCAACAAAAGAACGTGTAAGTGTGTGTGTAAAAGTGTGTGTGTGCGTGTGTTTTAAATGAATTAGGGAATAAAATTTTCTTAATTACACAATTAGCAAGCTAATTAAAATACTTACCTCCTAATAACTTTGATCAAATCCCCTAATTAAAATAAAATGCACAAGTAACAAATCTTTAAAAGTTTAAGAATAGTAAAATCACCAAAAAATTAAATTAGGCTTTAAAAATTCTAAAAACTAAATAAATCATTTAAAATGACACTTTCTTGACTTGTAGTAAAATATCACATTTAACAAATCTCCCAAATCGTCGCCGATCTGATTTCCTCGATCTCGCACCAAATAATCGCCTGCAACATGAAACTCAAGAAACATTTTAACGTGCATCACATAAATATAAATAATTTAAATTCATTAATCATGCATCACTAAAATCATTTAAATTTAAATAAATATTTAACAATTTAAATAAATGAATGAGTTTTAAGTGTACCGATTTTGAGCTCTACAAATCGGGTTGATTCAGATTCGGAGTTGAGATTCAGAGTGTTGTGTTGTTTCTCAACTGATCTTCTCTGCTATATATATAGGCTTTGACTCCAACGTTAATATTGAATACAATTTGAAACTTTCTATCCGTTGATTGTCACGTCTACATTCTTTGATAATCGTACACTGCAACTTTTCTGACATGTGGCTATCCCACTACTTGTTGCAGTCGGCTTTTGTGTAGTTGTTGGTTGAACATCCTTTTCCTTAACTGATGACGTGTATAGCTGAAGGATCAGCTGATAGAAAAAAACTGATAAGCTTACAACTAATTGTAGTAACTGATCAATTCCAATTGATCAGTCAGTTGTCTGCATAGTTCTGTTTTCTAGTCCAATTTGCCTTTGAGAATCTGCGTATTAACCTTCAGTTATGGAAAACTGATAGTTTGCATATTTTAGACCAGTTACTATCAGTCTTCTTGATCAGTGAGTTCAATTTATTAAGAGCTCAGTTTGTCAAACTTCCGAAATTCAGTTTTCAACAATTTCCACATTTTTGGTGTTTGACAAAACTTAGAAAAGATGAACTGATCAATTGAACTCATTGTAAATAAAATAATCTTTTATTGATAACTTTTCAATGTACAGATTCGTACAAAGAATGAAAGAATAAAAGGATCTTCTAACTGACTAAAATAATCTTCAAAAATTTGCCAAAATTCTTCAGTTGGTTGAGTAGATCTCAATGTAGATTACTTCTGCTAATCTTCTTTTCCTTCTTCTTCCCCCTTTTTGTCAAACCCATCTACATTTTTGGATAACATACGGATTTCCGAGGAGAGGGTTGTATTGCATTCAACATGATTTCTTGCAACAAATTCATTCTTTTAGAGACAGTGTTTTCCAAAAAATCAAGGTGTCTTGTGACCAAGGCCTGAGTTTGGAAGTGAGCTTCAGCTGGCGCTATGTCTTTCCGAAGTTTTTACATTTGGAAAAATAATGATGTTACATCCTTTTGGATTTGCTGTAGTCTTCCCATGATATTCTCCTTTATAGAGTCGAACCTTATAGTGTGCGAAAATTGGGTTGACTTGATGTCAGAAATGGAAGTCATTACTCCGACAAGGTTGGTCTGAATAGCCTGAATTTCTTCAAACAAAGATTCAGTTTCTATTGATATACCAAGAGACATGGCCTCTGAAGCTTCTGGTTCCTGCTCCTGGTTCTCTTTATTAAATATAACCATCGCCCTATCAGTTGTTCCAGTTTCAATATTGATCATTTCTAAAGTATCCTCTGGTATAGCTTCCTGTTGAAGCTGCGGAGAAGAAGAAAGGTTCAGAACAGCAGTAGAACTTGACGGCTCTGTAGATTGTTGATCAGCTGAAACAACAGTTGGTTCTTCAGTTTGTTGCATAGCTGATCCAGAAATAAGTTCTTCAGTTTGTTGCACAACTGAACCCATGGTTGGCTTTTCAGCTGGCACTTTTTCAGATTGCAGCTGAGCCTCTTCAGTTATTGTGACAACAACTTGTTCAGTCATGGCAGATGATTGAACTGGGTCTTCAGTTCTAGAGATAACTGCCTGTTCAGTCGTGACAGTCAACTGAACTGCCTTTGTACTAATCAACTGAACTTCAATGGCAATTGATTTAATCACTTCGACGATGTTTGCCGGTGATAATTCAGCATAAGTATAAAGTTGTAGTTCTACAGTTGAGGATTGAGGAGCAGTAGTTGATGGTTGCGCATCCTTTAAAGAAGAATCAGTTACTTTCACAGAAGATTTAGCAACTGGTTCTTGGGATGGATTTTGCGGTTGAACTGATTGTTCAGCTTGCTCATCTGATGAAAGATCTTGGGACTCTGCTGGAGTAGTCAGTTCTTGATCCAGTTCCCAATGCTTAATCTCCATCTGCAGCGATATAAGTTCCGAGTCCAGCTGATCATGAAATAATTTGTCATTAAAGGCAGTTGGACTGGTGGGATCATAGTTTTGGCGCAGCTGAACAACCATTAGTCTTAGCTTCTTTGTCCGTACCTGATCAAAGAAGTATTTCTTCCTCTGCAAAGCGTGAACAACTGAAGCAGCTTTGACCATCTTCAGGATTATGGTTTCTAGGGCTATAAACTTCTTAAAAACTGATTTATTTTGTAGTTGCCTGAAAAACTCTGCAGTCCTAAATCTGACCCATTCATCATAAGCATGTAGCTTAATCTCAGAGAACACCTTGACCTCTTTCCAAATTAAGTCAATATGAGTTTGAATCGCATTAGTGGGTCTGGGATCTTCGGTCATCTTGTCTTTGCCCTTTGAGTCAGTCAGAACGTGAGGAATCCTCAGACCTGACTCAGTTGCGTCAATATTTTCTCGAATCACTATCCCCTTGGGTCTTGCAAATGGCAAAGAAGTTGGGCCATGGATAGTGATCAGTGGAGCCTTGACTCCAGCAAGTTTCTTCTTTTCACCAGATTCGGTGATGGTCTTTTTTTGTTGAGCAGCAGCAGGAGGTAACTGAACTTCAGTTGATAATGCAACTGGTATTGCTCTCAACGTAGTGGCCTTGATAAGCTGTTCAGCTCCAGATTGAATCAGCTTTTTAGTTGGGATCGTGCTCAGAACAATTGCTGGTTTGGTCTTCAGAGTTCTGGGCTTCTTGGCGATTTTGGAAGAAGGGGTCTTCTCAGAGTCAATTTTACTGTCAATCAGTTTGCGTTTTGTTGTCCTTTTTTGAATTGTCAGTTTGGCTTTCTTGACTGATTTGGGAGCCCCCTGCGTCCCAATCTCCTTTTTCACCTTGATGAACTGTTCAGGAGAGATATCCAGCCTGAGCTTCTGTGGGGACCCGGGCTCTAACTCAATTCTTTTGGGATTAATTGGATCTTTGCTAGAAAATGTGGGTCAAAATTTTGCTTTTAACATGAAATCAAGTGTATATAAATCAAGCACAAGATCTTTCTCTATTTTATTTCAACAAACATAAATACATGTCTTGTTTCAGTATATTCATACAACTAGTGTTCAATACAAACTATAGATCATATGTAAAATCACTAGTAATCTTCTACGCCCGAAATCACCACGCTATCTCGATCTCTCATCTCGTCAAGTTCTTCTGGACCCTGATCCTGTCCCCCTGCTGTTATGGACACATACAGACACAACAACAGCCGGAAACTCCGGTGAGAACAAATCCCAGTATAAAATATGTATACATGCATATACACAATATAAATCATGAAGCATACTATCATGAATAAAATCAATAACCACATGTCCCATAGTCTATGAAACATAAACAATATAAGACAAGTAATTTAAATCAATTCATATCTTGGACTCGACTCGTATCTAACTCTAGGGATCTCGGTGTGAATAAGATGTCACAGTCTTCCACCTACCCTCCCAATCGCGGTGACGGTACGTCTTATTCCTAGACTTCGGTCCTGTCTGTATCGGATGTCTACAATCGGAGTACATCTGCTCCTATGCGTCGATACCAATGACTCTCCTATCTTAAATGCTTGAATATAAATCTATAAACAATGCACCAACATATCAAAATATAAACAATCTAGTATGTGATTTTGGGAAACTCAAATCAAATCTAATTCGAGTTGTATCTTCCCGAATCAACATGAATTATACCTTCTTGTCGTTTAATCTTTGTCGAGATCGAAGTCTATATCTGTCGAAGCTTGTCTATACCAATCTGAAATGACAATGTTGAGATATACAATATCAATCTATAACTCAAGCCAATACATATACTAATCAATAATCAATCTCGATACATTTCGACGGCATAACGGCGTAGTTTCTCGATACCGATCAACTCAAATAACGTCAATCAATAACAATAATTCACATATTCATCTTAACAAGTCAAAATACTCAAGAATACAATGTACCATGCTGAAATCTGCATATTCTCAATCACAATACATGCTGAAAATAATAATAACCACATAATGTATCCGTTTCTCGATCCGGTTGTGAATACAAGTTCCCAGTCATCATAAGAACATATAATAGGAATCAAAATCTGATTTCCCCAACATCTCAACTTCAAATCATGGTGAAATGTAACAATACTTACATCCTTAGGTAGCCCTTGATGAGAGGAGCAAGAATATAAGCTTGGATCGAAAATCGGATGGTTAGATGCTTCACAATCAAATCTCTAAGAACAAATGAAGTTTGGAGGGTTGCTGAATGTTGTTCTCGGTTCTCAGCTGCTGAAAATGAAGGAAATGAAGACACTTCACATATATATTGCATGTCTAAGGGCAAGTGTCTTATTTTTCATTCAGCACGTCGCACCGCGGGTGCACTCATTCTTTGACCGCGGGTGCGATAAGCTTACTGATCCACTCTCAAAATTTCTGAAGCGACGACCGCGGGTGCGCTATCTTTTCTATCGCGGGTGCGGTCTGGTCTCTGTTCATGTACCGCAGGTGCGGTGGTTTTTGTGGCGCGGGTGCAGTACGCCGACTGCAAACCTTCAACCTTTTATGATAAATGACCGCGGGTGCACTGTCTTTTGAACCGCGGGTGCACTGTCTCTGCTGCCCCAACGATATACTTTGCAACGTCGCTTCTCCTTGTCTGTTCTTCCATTCCCTTATTCATAATACATGGTAAGCTCAAAAGTATTAAACTAAAATCTTGGGCGTTACAGCTTCGGCAGCTGAACGTTCTTGACGTTGAAAATATTAAATTTGGATGACCTCTCAGAAGAGTCACCCACCAAGCCCTTGGTTTTCAGCAGATAGCTGAGCCGTACTTCAAATCCCTTTGATTTCTTTGAAGACTGAAACATTTTTTTCAGAAGATTGAAAATAATACATTTCCGTTGGAGTCTCGTTCCAGCCATGATAGCAGTCATGACTTGAAATTTCTCTAGAGTGAGAGCAGCAAAGGATCCAGCTTTCGCAAGTAGCCCTTTGGCCACGATGTCAGCCAGCAACTGGATTTCTGGCTTCAGTTCCTTTTTGGGATCAGAAACTTTGATTTTCCTCCCATCAGCTGATAGTAGAGTCTGCATCTCCTCTACATCAGAAGTTTTTACTTCATAGATGTTGGCAAGACCATCAGTTGGCAGTTGAAAGAAGTTGTTTAAAGAGTCTTCTTCTATTATAAGCAACTGATTGTTGACGGTAGTAGAGATGTTGACGTCAGCGGAAATGAAACCATTTGCATAGAGATCTTGAATCTCTTTTGGATAGATTTCTTAGGAAGTAAGTCCCAGAAATGTATTGAGTCATGCAGTCTCTAGTTTGAGAAACATGTTCTTGATGTCGTCGTCCTGGACAGACAGAACTAAATCAAAGTAGATTGCCATAGTGTTTAACCTGTATGCTGGAATCTGATTTGACATTGCTGAAGGATTAGTTATCTGCGAGAGAAAATTCTGTGTATAGATTTGCTCTGTGAACTGAAATGCGCGTAAAGGAAAAACTGAAGTGAGGCAGGGATAAGTACATACGTAGGTGACAGTTCAAATTTATGGACACGTGTCAGTCCAAAATAAATTGAATAAAATCGAGTGTACGTGTGATGAAAACGTGTGTAGAATATAAATGGACTATGTAGGGCCACTTTTTAAAACACTATTCATTGAAAGACATGCATTAAATGCGTAATTATCAGTCACATCACTTTTTATGGAATCACTAGTAGAATTTTTAGTTTTTACTTCGCCACTGATTACTTCGGCGATTGTTACGCCAATCAACTTCGATAATAACACCGGCGAAGTAAAAAATTATTTTTTACATCACAATTTAAATAACATGGGCTTCACTTCCAATTTTTTGTAAAATTTTACTTTGACAGAGTAGTTTTGATGAAGTAAAAAGTTAAAAAAATTTGAAATTTATATTTAGTGAAGTAAAAAAATGAACCATAATTTTAATTTATTTCCCTTAAATTATCATTTAATTTAATGATGAAGTAATAAAATACAAAATAACGTGTCATATGAATTACTTCACTACAATACAAAAAATAAGTCTTTTAAATCTACTACTAGATTAAATGATGAAGTAATAAAATATAAAATAACTCGTCATATTAAAATTGCGTCGAAGTTAAAGAAAAAATTTACTTCATCACAACTCAATAATTGTGAAGTCGTTCTCTATTAATTACTTCATTACAATACAAAAAATGAAATATTTTAAATCTATAACTTCGTTATTAAATGTAAATTATGATGTACAAAAAAATATAGTCTTTTAAATCTACTATTTCGTCATTAAATATAAATTGTGAAGTAACAAAAGATCAAATATAACAAAAAATAAATATATTAGCGACGATTTCTAACAAATCATCGCAAATATTTGCGATGGTTTACATTAAAACCGTCGCCATTTAAAATTTTGCGATGGTGTATTAAGCCGTCGCAAAAAACAGTCGCTATTAGCAACCCTTTTGTGTAAACCGTCTCTAATTAGCGACGGTTTACACAAAACGGTCGCTAAAATAAATCGGAGACGGTTAAACTTAACCGTCGCTGTCGCTGATTAGCGACGATTTAAATAACCGTCGCTACTCAGCGACAGTTTTTAAACCACCGTCGCTAATTAGAGTTTAATTAAAACCGTCGCTAATAGCGACTGTTTTAGCAAAATTCATTGCAAATTTCCTATAAATATCCGACTCTTCACTTCATTTTCCTCCTCACTGCTTCACATCTTCGGTCCATTTTTTTCTCTTTGGGGTAAAATTTTTTTGTTTAATTTTTTAAATTTATAATCATGAATTTAATTTTGTTGTTCGCTTATTTCATGTTAAATTTACAAATTAAAAAATATGATATTTAGATGAGTTGAAGAGATTATTTAAATATGTACAAATAATTATAAAACTAAGTATTTTTTATTAAAATAAAAACTAATTTTTTTTAAAAAATAATATAAATAGCGACGATTTTAGCAAAAACCGTCGCTAATTAGCAACAGTTTTGCTTAATCGTCGCTCAATAGTGACGTTTTTTGCATTAACCGTCGCTAATTAGCGATGATTTTTGTATTAACTGTCGCTAAATAGCGACGATTTATTTATAACTGCCTCTAATTAGCGATGGTGGTACTCAATAACCGTCACTAATTTAGTTCAATTACACCATACTCGTTCACATCAATTACTTCACAAAAATACAAAACATGTGAAGTTATACAACAAATTTACTTCGTCATTCAATGTAAACTATGTAATTATATATAAGATATTACTTCTGAAATTTACAAAATCAATGACGTAGAAGACGCTGTTTTACTTTGGCATCGGTATAGTTCCGGACAAGTTTTTTCTCCTTGAATCGGCCAAAGACTTTGCTAATTTCTTGGATACGACTTCGGTGATAATATGAAGTAAAATGGTACTCTATTACTTCACGTGCGTCTACTTCGACAATTATCTACCTATGACTTCATTGAATATGCGAAGTAAATCAAGGAAATTCTACTAGTGAATATTTATCGATTTATTAGTTAACTTATTGGAGAAGATCAGTTAAGTCAGCAACTGAGTGATCAGTTGTAAGTTGAGACATTTCAATTGAAGACCAAATTGGGTCCATGAATCTAAGAAATAATGAGAATTCTTGATCTCTCTCAATTTAACCATTTAGAGACGATATTCTTCCTCAATGGAGGCATATTAATAAAAGAAAGGATAAGAGAAGCTTAGTTTGGATCAGTTAAGTCCATTCTGTTAACTGATATCTCTTCGTCTTCTTCTTGTCTCTTTAAGAACTATCTATAAATAAGATCACTGTCATTAGATGATAACAACGACGATAAAACACAGATGGATAGAGGAAGCAGTTCCAACAACCCTCCTTCTCCAGCAACACTTCGCCGTTTGGAAAGACAGAAGGAAGCAATGGAGAGTTATGTCCTTGAGACAGTCATGTCCACTTGGACTAAAGTTCAAGACCTCCAGGCTATTCAGCGAGATGGGTTGGTTCCTACTGATAAACAGAGGGCAACCAAGATAATGTATAAGGAACGTATCAGTGTGATCCACACTGCAAATCTCGATACTGATGAAGGTCTGTTGGAGTTTATGCTGATGCAGGAGCAGAGATCACTGGAGAAGATTATCTTCTCGGAAGAATACCGAAGAATTTCCTGTAAAGCATTGTCTGATTGGATGTTCTCTTGGCAAGATGTCATAGAAACAGAACTGAATCATGTAATACGTGAAATATTTTATCAATAAACTAGTTGTTTCCATTCATTGATCTTTCCTTATCTGCATAGAAACTGATATCAGTTGACAAATAAATAACTAACTGATAAAGACTAACTGAAAAGTTAACAACTGATATTTGACTAACTGAACAGTTAACAACTGATATTTCACTAACTGAATAAAAATTAAAAACAACTGACATAACAACAATATCATTGATATAAATAAGAAAAATCAATTAAATCAAGAATATTGCGAAAGTGAGGAAAATTAGTCTCATGTAGAGGTTTGGTTAAGATGTCAGCTGCTTGTTATTCAGTTGATATGTATTCCAGCCTTTTTTCTTTCTTCAGAACAAGATCTCTCATGTAGTGATGCCTGACATCATTATGCTTGGTCCTAGAGTGAAGAACTGGATTGTATGTAATTGCAATCGTGCTTGTATTATCACAAATATTGGTGACTCTTTTGAAATGATTCCATAGTCTTTCAATTGTTGCTGAATTCAAATCAGTTGTGAACAGCAGCTTCCAATAGCAAGGTATTCTGCTTCGGTTGTGGAAGTTGCTATGGATGTTTGCTTCTTGCTGAACCATGAAATCAGTATGTCTTCTAGAAACTGACATGATCCACTGGTGCGTTTACGATCTAGCTTACATCCTGCATAATCTGCATCTGAATATCCTACTAAATTGAAAGAAGAATCCTTAGCATACCATAAGCCCACATTTTGTTTTCCTTTAAGATATTTTAAAATTCGTTTGGCAGCTGAAAAATGCGATAGCTTAGGATCTGATTGAAATCTAGCGCACGTACAAACAAAAAATACAATATCAGGACGACTAGCAGTTAGGTACAATAATGAACCTATTAAACATCTGTGAAATGTCGTTTCAACTGATATTCCCCATTGATTATTGTCTAGTTTGATAGCTGAACTCATAGGAGTACTTGCAGCTGAACATGTTTCAATGCCAAATTTCTTAAGCAATTCCCTAGTATATTTTGTCTGACTGATAAAAATGCCATTTTTCAGTTGCTTCACTTGCAGACCGAGGAAAATTTTCAGTTCACCCCTCACACTCATCTCGAATTTTTCCTGCATAACTTGACAAATTTCTCATATAATTTGGGGTTAATTAACCCAAAAATAATATCAACATATATTTGCACAAGTAAAATGTAATCATTCTTTGAAAATTTGAACAGTTTTATCAATTGTTCCAACAGTAAAATCATGATCAGTTAGGAATTTTGAAAGAGTTTCATACAAAGCTCTTGGAGCTTGTTTAGGACCATATAAGGCTTTGTTCAAATGATAAACATGATCAGGAAGAGAGTGATTAACAAAACATGGTGGTTGTTCAACAAATACTTCTTCCTGTGCACTCTTCAAGTCCATCTGATAGACTTTAAAATTCATGAATGAGGCATAAGCAAGGAACATTCTGATTGCTTCCAGTCTTGCAACTGGTGCATAAGTTTCATCTTAATCTATTTCTTCTTCTTGCCTATATCATTGTACTATAAGCCTCGATTTGTTGCGCACAAATGAACCATCTTCATTCAGTTTGTTTCTATATAGCCACTTTGACCTCTAATGGTTTTAGAAACTGGTCTTGTAACTAAGTTCCGGACATTGTTATGGGTAAACTGATTTAGCTCTTCTTGCATGGCATTTATCCAGTTAGGATCAACAAGAGCTTCATTAGTTTCTTTCGATTCCAGTTGGAAAACGAAAGCTGAATTAATAAATAAATTAAACATTTCATTCCGAGTTCTTACTGGATCAGATGGTTTACCTATCACCAATTCTGGTGGATGTGATTTCTTCAATCTGTACTCAGCATTTGTTGCATCCATTTCAGCAACTGATTCGGTTGGAAACTGAATACTTTCTTCAGTTTCAGTTGTTGCAGTATCAGTTGGTAACTGAGTATTATCATTTTGCTCCACCAACTGATTATCAGTAACAATTTCTTGTTCAACTGATTGATCCAGCACTTCTGGTTCTGGTGTTTGAAGGATATTTCGATTAATGTGACTCTATTCTTCATTATCATCTTCCAAACTAATATCTGTAAAGCGATCAATTAGCTTAACTGGATCAGTTGGCTTATCAGTTAGCACAGATTCATCAAATACAACATGAATAGAATCTTCTACATTCAAAGTGCATTTATTTAAAACTATGTAAGCTTTACTAACTGATAAATATCTAAGAAATATACCCTCTGCAGATTTAACATCAAAAGATTTTAAATGATTTTTGCCATTATCAAGAATAAAACATATGCAGCTGAATATTTTAAAATAAGAAACCACACTTTTGCGTCCATGCCAGATCTCATACGGTGTTTTCAAATGATTCTTATTAATCATTGATTTGTTCTGAGTGTAACATGCGGTGTTTATTGCTTCTGCCCAAAACCTCTGAGAAATACCTAGAACTAACAAGAATTGTTCTAGCAGCTTCTTTAATGGTCTGATTTCTTCTCTCAGCTACACCATTTTGCTGAGCAGTTCTTGCTGCTGAGAGCTCATGCTTGATCCCAGTATTTTCTAAAATTTTTGAAATATTTTGATTGATGAATTCAGTCCCTCGATCAGACCTTATTCGATCAATCCCAACTGATTTTTCATTTAATAATCTTTTGAAAAGCTTAATTAGTTGTGCAGCAGTTTGGTCTTTGGATTTAAGAAAGATAACCCAAGTAAATCTTGAAAAATCATCCACAACTCCTAAGGTTCATTTCATTCCCCCTACAAGTTGGGATAACAAACTTGCATCCCCTGTCATATGACGCAAGCAACCACTGTCCAGATACCAGATTGATTCTTAGTTTGTACCTGTCACCTGCCATCACACACAATATATGATCTTGGTACCCACAACTATTTGGGTCCTAAACTGATTAGTCCTTTAGAAACCCAGACTTGGACCAGTCTAACTGACTTTCCAGTTATTGTGTTCCAGATAGTTTTTCTCGGCTTGTGTGTGCTTGATGTGTAGTGTGCAGATGAAATAATATGAGTTTAGCCTTTTTCAACTGGTTGTTCAGCCGATATCTTTTCTGAACTGGCTTGCTTTTATAGTAATTGGAGTGGCAATTTGAATAGTTCAGGTATTTATTGCTGAACCTTTTTGACTACTGACTTTGTGGGTCAGTTGAAATCTTTGGGCTATAAGCAGTACCATACCTTCTAGCCTTGTTTTTATTTTCAATAGGTTGTACAATTGGTTTACTTGGCTCTGATTGTTATTGTACCACAACTGATTTTACAAAGTGAATATATTTTCCTTTGTTCATGTTCTGTTTTTGCTGAGTATCACTGGTGGAAGTTTCATCTTGATTGCCAAAGCTTAAACTAGTTTTATCATTAACTGATTTTTTCTTATCTTGTATTTTAGCTAGTGCAACATATGATTTGTTACATGCCTTAATAAGCTCAGTTTGCTTTGAATTCTCGAGCATCAACTGCTGAATCATAGATTGATTCTTGCTTCTTTCAGGATTCAGCTCCACAATCTCTCATTTAAGACTCAATAAATCAACTGATTCATCAGTTTCAGTTTTATCGTCAATGGGATCAATTTTCTTTGCCATGGCCTTCTCAAAAGATAGGGCAAGCTTGTGGTACTCATTGACCATGCCATGAAGTGTAGAAATAAGTTCATCTCGTGTGAAGTCAGTTGGGCTAAAGTCAAATACATATTCACTGGTTGACTCCAGTTCTGTGTTATCAGCCATTAGACACTTTACCTCCTCATCATCATCACTGGAACAGCTCAAGCTTTCAGATTCTGAATCACTGTCAGATTCTGCCCATTTGGACTTGCTTTCCTATGCTAGAAGCACCTCATGTTTCTTTCTGTAAAATTTCTTATCATCCTTAGTTCTTCTCTTGTGCTCATAAGATTTCTTTCCCTTTTCAGTTGAGCCTCGACTGTCCTTATTTGTTTTAGGACAGTCAGCAATAAAGTTACCAGTTTTGCCACAGTTTTAGCAAGCATTAGGTTCTTCCTTGGAGTTACTTCTCTGGTATTGTCTTTAAAAGTTTCCTTGACTTCTTCTCATAAATCTTCCAAACTTCTTGACAAATAATGACATTGCTTCATTACTTAACTGATTAGCAGATTTTTCAACTGAACCAGTTGGTTCCAGTTTGACAGCAGTTAAGGCACTTGTAGCATCTGGTGTAGAAGGTTCCCCTTCTCTGGTTTGCAACTCAAATTTGTAGGCTTTTAAGTCAGCAAATAAATCATGGAGTTCGACCTTGTTCAGATCCTTTGATTCTCGCATTGCCATGGTCTTAACATCCCATTCATTAGGAAGACCTATGACTACTTTCAGTGCCGCCTCTTTATTTGAATATAACATTCCGAGTGCATTCAGTTCGTTTACTAGCTGCTGATCCTTTTATCATATTCATGTATGGATTCTCCAATCTTCATCTTGATATTGTCGAACTTTTGAACAACAACATATATTTATTCTCCTTGGTTTTCTCATTGCCTTCGCAGGCAATTTTTCACATTTTTATCTTGCTGAAAGTGACTTTATCCAGCGTTTTGTACAAGATGCCTTTAATCACGTTGTCTAAGTTGGATTTTCTCTTCTCTTCAGCTGTCCATTCATCTCGAGGTTTCTCAATGCGATGTGGTGCCCCATCAGTTATGCAACAGCAGTGTTTGGACTAAGATTCAACTGCTCTAATATCACTTGATAGAATCGGGTAAAGGTGAAAGAGTATTTAGAATGGGGGTTAAATAAACACTCACAATTTTCACAAACTTTTCGCTTTTCTTGAGTCAGTTTAGTGATAAACTGATACTTGGGAATCTTGTCAGTCGATATCAATCAGTTAACAATAAAAGTGCGGAAATAAACTGATTGATAGATAGAATGAAAATTGAAATAAAAAGACACAAGATTTTATTGATGTTTGGAGATTTCAAACACTCCTACGTCACCCCTTCTATCACAAAGATAGGATGTTCACTAAAAGACTTTTATCAATACAAAGAGTTGTACAAACCCACTCAGTTATGGACTTAACAATGCCAGACTGAAACTCTTAATTACAAAACAGTTAACAGTACTCAATTGAACTGAAATAATCTAGCACAACTTATCTCTTCAAGATCAAGTATAAAAACAATAACAGTTTGTGCTTGTAAGCTCGAAGTATAGCCTTGAATGCTATGAATGTATACTATAAGAGTGATATTTGATATTTGCAAAGATTTCAGCAGAGTTACAGTATATCAATCGGGTTGATTCAGATTTGAGATTCAGAGTGTTGTGTTTTTCTCAACTGATCTTTTCTGCTATATATAGGATTTTCCTCCAACGGTAATGTTGAATACGATTTGAAACTTTCTATCCGTTGATTGCCACGTTTACATTCTTCTGAAAATCGTACACTGCAAATTTTTGACATGCGGCTATCCCACTACTTGTTGCAGTAAGCTTTTGTGTTGTTGTTGGTTGAACGTCTTTTTGCTTAATTGATGACGTGTATAGCTCAATGATAAGCTGATAGAATACAACTGATAAACTTACAACTGATCAGTTAGTTGTCTGCGTAGTTCAGTTTGCTAGTCCAGTTGCCTTAGAGAATCTGCGTACTAACTTTCAGTTAAGGAAAACCAATAGTTTGGATATTTTAGTTCAGTTACTAACAGTCTTCATGATCAGTTAGTTCAATTTATTAAGCGCTTAGTTTGTCAAACTTCAGAAATTCAGTTTCCAATAGATAATATCTCATACCAAGCTCCGGGAGCTTGTTTTAGACCATACAATGCTTTGTTCAAATGATAAACATGATCAGGAAATGAGTGATTTACAAAACCCGGTGTTTGTTCAACATAGGCTTCTTTTTGTAGCTGACCATTTAGGAATGCACTCTTGACATCCATATGGTATACCTTGAAGTTTTTGAAGAAGCCATAGGCGAGGAATATTCTTATTGCTTACAATCGTGCAACTGGTGCATAAGTTTCATCATAATCAATTCCTTTCTCTTTCCTGTAACCTTGTGCCACCAACCTTGCTTTGCTGAGCACAACTGAACCATCTTCATTAAATTTTTTATGTAAACCCATTTTGAACCTATAATTGTTTTTGAAGGTGGTCTTGCAACTAAAGTCCAGACATTGTTATGGGTAAACTGATTCAACTCTTCTTGCATAGCATTTATCAAGCTAAGATCAGTTATAGTGTAATGCCCGAGATTTTTATTCTGTTAATCTGCAAGTATTGATTATGAATTGATGTGATTATAGACGGAAAAGATCAGGCCGGGAAAGACCAAAAAAAGACTTGAATTATGTGCGAGGACTGAACCCCTCGCGCATATGCGCGACCGAGCAGGGCGTATATGCGCGAGGTAGGCAGAGAACCTCGCGCATATGCGCGACCAGGACCCGCGCATATGCGCGAGCATGGCAGAGAACCTCGCGCATATGCGCGAAGAGAGGACGTTCATATGCGCGAGCTGAGGAAATGAAGAATGCCGAGACAGAGTGTCTCGCGCATATGCGCCGGAGGAGGTCGCGCATATGTGCGAGACGTGCTGCACAAAGAGAGAGCCACGTTTCTTTACCATGCAACTTATATGTAAAATGTATTCATTCTCCCTTCAAAATTTGCTGTGGAAATCGAGGAAGCTTTCTGGAGAAAATTCAAGTTTTTCTACTAGAATTTTGATTGTATCAGATCCGTCCATCAGATTTTCGATCCGACTTCAGTACCGTGATCCTCTCTACAGGAACTTCAACTGGACTTCAGTTTTCTTATGTTTTGATATGATTTGGGAAATATGATATGGAAGAAATCTTGATATGACTGATATTATCTGTTCCTGAGATTGTTGTAATTGTATAATCAAAACCGGATCGAAGAACAGACACTGTATGGAATTTCTATCATTTTCAGAACTGATTTGATTGAGATTATACAGATTTGATATCAGATTGAGTTTTTTATTGATTATGAGTTATGATTTGTATCTATTGATATTGTATTGCTGGGTATATCAAGATTGCGATGTTATGCCGTCGAAACAGAATTAGATTGAGTTCTGATTATATCCAGCATTGATTGGGTTGTATAATGACATTGTTCTCCTCAATATTGTCATTGCCAGATTGAGTATTGACAGCTTCGAATTCGAGACTTCGACTTCGTAAGATCGACAAAAGAAATGTATAAATCAATGTTGAACCGGGAAGATACGACTCGAGTTAGATCTGACTTGAGTTTCCCAAAACCACATACTTTATTTATTGCATTGATTTTTGCAATTAATGATATTGATATGCTTAGACTATTGATTTATAGTAAAGCATGTATAGAGTTCGGGCAGATGTGCCTAGTCTTTGGCAGAGCCGCCAAGACACTGGACTTTTGGTGTATCGATGTTGCTTAGAAGTAGATCGACTTCTATCGCTAAGATTCAATACAGAATGCCAAAGTCTGATTTAGATCGGGATCCCTAGATTAGAGAAGAGTCGAGTATGAGATTATTAGTCACGAGTTTGATTTACAGTTTTATATCTATTCATGACATTCAGATTATGATACATGTTATTGATATCTATTTCATACTTTTATATCTGTTTATATGATTGCATGTATACGTTGTTTATACTGGGAATATATTTCTCACCGGAGTTATCAGGCTGTTGTTGTGTTTGTATGTGTGCAGTGACAACAGGTGGGACAAGATCAGGATCGAGAAGAGGATGAGAGATCAAGATTAGCGTGGAGATCCGGACTTAGAAGTAGATTGGCTTTCAACACTTGATGTATAGTTGTTGAACCCTAGTTTGAAATTAATCTATTTGTACAAGACCTGTACTTTACTTTTGATGTTTATATCAGATTGATTATTATATGTTCCGCACTTATGTATTTTTTTAAAAAAAAATTTTAGACATAGATTAATTAACTGATCCTAATGATGATTAAGAAAACGAATTAGGTTCGGGTCCCCACATATAGCTTCATCAGTTTTCTTTGGTTCAATTTGAGAAACAAATGATGAGTGTACAAATAGATTGACATTTGATTTTTAGTTTTTACTGGTTCAGATAGATTACATTTCACCAAATCTTGTGGATGTGATTTGTTCCATCTATAGTTGGAACCAGTTGGGTTAATTTCAGCAACTGTTTTTGTCACGCCCCGTGTCCGAAGCGTCTGTGACATCCAGCATTGTTTAACAATTACTTGAAAACAATTAAGCCTCGTATCAAAAACAAACCAGTCTTTTCATAAAACAATATTGTCTTTACAATGTCAATGAAAATTACATCAGAATTTCAGAAGCGGAAATCAAAAGGAAAGTAAAATCTTGAGTCTTGATCTCGATCATCGATTCACCAACCCCAGAAAGCTTCTTGCTCTTCCTCATTTATTCGCTCTTCATTTTTATCTGAAATTTGTAAGGGGTGAGTGTTTTGGGAAACACTCAGCAAGTGGGGAAAACAAAATTTGTAAGGAGTGAGTGTTTTGGGAAACACTCAGCAAGTGGGGGTCGATCGATTCCAAAGATACATATAGAACTTAATTCTTTAAAACAATTCTTTAACAATCTTTCAAATCTTATTACCTTTAACTTATCATATCGAAATGAACAAATATGAGATAGATAATTCAGAACGAATCAGATTTTTTAGAACGGTTCAGGAACAGATCAGATTATAACAAATAGAACACTATTACTCATCTCATTTCCATGGTCAAATTGTCCCCAATATGTTACTCCTCTAAGGGGTGAGGCCAAAACTCGGTTTTATACCCACCGGTGGGGGCCAGACAGAAATGGTTTTCTACCCACCATTGGGGGCCAAACAGAAATGGTTTTATACCCACCATTGGGGGCCAAACAGAATCATAATTCTCGTCCCATTTCAAATTGAATAGTAACAGTGTAACAAAGAATTCAGATGTAATAGACAGAACTTATCAGATTTCTCAGAGATCAGACTTTTAGACATATACAGCGGAATCAAAAGAATTCAAAGATCAAACAGAACATATCATCGATCGAAATTTTAAACGTAGTGCACAATAATTTTCGAAAATAATGACATACATTAGCATGTCATGATATTTTTATGCAAAGAACAAAATACAATGAAATACTTAACAAAAGCCCACTTACCGTATCTTGAAGGAAGTTTCTTGTTAAAAATCAGGCAGCACTTCGACGTGACCTTAGCAAATGCAATCTTCAATCAAACAACACTTCGACGTAAGATTTACGCACTGGAATGCACGAACCTTCCTTTCTTCTTTGCTAGCTTGGCTGAAACTTGTGAAGGATGAGGGGAAGCCGAAATCTTGGAGAATTTGGGAGCTTTTTAGTGTGCACTTTGTATAGCATGGAACCTTGTATTTATAGACAAATTTTTGTCCCTTTTGCTCCCCTTGGCCGACCCCTTGGAGCACAAGAAATGCAATAATGGTGTGGTCATCCCCAAGAGTCACCTTGAACATCTCAAGGGTTATTTCTTACACCATGTATTTGTCCTAACCCTTAGCTTAACCCCTTAGCTCCTTTATGGGTTTATTCAAAAGTCATTTCTTGCATACTTAATTTGTCCAAACCTTTAGCTCATCTTTTAGCTTCCTTTGTGGTCTTGTTAAGACAAGCTTGGTTACTTCTTTGAGCTGAAGGATCGAGTCCTTGAGCTGGGGTTTTACTCCTCTCGTGACAACTCCTCGATGGATATGGTTATTCGCAGCTTAGCCTCCCGTTGAGCTCACTCCCGATCTTTGAAGATACTTCATCGAGTTAAATTTGCTGAAAATTTGATTTGCTTTGGATCGTAAAATCTCGGGTTCTCACATCCCTCCCTCCTTATTGAAAGTTTCGTCCTCGAAATTGGATCAGCTCAAACTGTTGAATAAATGAGGATATTGTGAGCGCATCTTCTCTTCAAGTTCCCAAGTGGCCTCTCTTTCGGTATGATTTGACCACTGCACTTTGACATAGGGGATTGTCCGGTGCCTCAAAACTTGATCTTTTGTGTCCACTATTTGAATAGAGACCTCTTCATATTTGAGTTCTTCATTCAGGTTTCCTTCAATCATCAGCGGTGCCACTTTGAGTACATGACTCGGGTCCGGGACATATTTCCGCAGTTGTGAGATGTGGAAAACATTTTGTACTCTGGACATCTCAGGTCGCAAAGCTAGACGGTAAGCTAAGGTTCCCACTTTCTCCAGTATCTCGAACGGTCCCACATATCTCGGATATAGCTTTCCGGATTTACTGAACCGAACTACTCCTTTCATGGGGGAGACCTTGACGTAAGCTTTTTCACCAATTTCCAACTGTAAGGGTCTTCTCTTCAGATCGGCACAACTCTTCTGTCTATCTTGGGCTGCTTTGAGTCTTTCCTTGATTATGACTTCTTTGTCCGCGGTTATTTTAACAAGTTCTGGTCCGGTAACAGCTTTTTCTCCGACTTCGTCCCAATATAAGGGCGACCTACACTTTCTTCCATACAAAGCCTCATACGGAGCCATCTCGATGATACTATGATACTTGTTGTTATAGGCGAATTCGATCAGGGGTAACTGTTCACTCCAATTTCCAGAAAAATCCAACGCACATGCCCTCAGCATATCCTCGAGGGTTTGAATTGTTCATTTGGTTTGGCCATCCATCTGAGGATGATAGGCCGTACTGAGAGTAACCTTAGTTCCCATAGCCTTTTGGAAACTTTTCCAAAATCTTGATACAAATCTTGGATCTCTGTCAGACAGTATGCTTGTCTGAACTCCGTGTAGTCTCACTATGTTGTCCATGTACAAGGTAGCGAGTTTATCCAGGTTGTAAGTCATCCGCACCGGTAAGAAATGTGCAGACTTGGTCAATCTGTCAACGATTACCCAGATTCCATCGTGACCTTGCCTTGATCTTGGTAGTCCGACTACAAAGTCCATGGAGATGTTATCCCACTTCCATTTTGGTATTTCCAATGGCTGTAAAAGCCCTCCAGGCCGTTGGTGTTTTGCCTTGACTTGTTGACAGGTTAGGCACTTGGAAACAAAGACAGCCACGTCTTTCTTCATTCCATTCCACCAGTAATTATTCTTCAAGTCTCTATACATTTTGGTACTTCCTAGATGTACTGAGAATCTTGACTTATGTGCCTCGGCCATTACTTCTTCTCGAATTCCGTCGATGTCTGGCATGTACAATTGTCCTTTCATCTAGAATATACCATTTTCATCAATTTGAAATTCTGGAACTTTTCCTTCTTGGATTTGTTCTCTCATTTTAAGGACGGAGGTGTCTTGAATCTGCTTCAATTTGATGGTCTCTCGGAGGCCTGGTTTACTGATAGTGAAGATAAGCTCACCTTCCAGGGTTCCTTCGACTCAACGCATCTGCCGGGTTATTTGCCTTACCCAGATGATAATTGATTGTCAGGTCATAGTCCTTGAGGAGTTCCATTCACCTTCTTTGTCTCATATTTAATTCCTTTTGAGTGAAAATATACTTGAGGCTCTGGTGATCGGTAAACAACTCACATTTTACTCCATAAAGATAGTGCCTCCAAATCATGAGCGCAAATACTATTGCGGCTAACTCCAGATCATGTGTGGGGCAATTTTGCTCATACGGTTTCAATTGCCCTGAGGCATAAGCAATTACATGACCTTCTTGCATAAGCACACACCCTAATCCTCCCTTTGAAGCGTCATTGTATACAGTGAAATTTTTACCATCCTCGGGAAGAACTAGTATTGGGGTGGATGCGAGTTTTGTCTTCAGAGTTTCAAAACTTTTTTCACATGATTCATTCCAAATGAATTTCGAATTTTTCTGAGTAAGTTTGGTGAGTGGAATGGCGATAGAAGAAAATCCTTCCACAAATTTTCTATAGTAGCCTGCTAATCCCAGAAAACTTCTTACTTCAGTCACTGTCCTTGGTCGTGGCCAATCCTTGATTGCCTCCACCTTCTTAGGGTTTACTGACACCTCTAATTCAGAAGATATATGACCTAGGAATGCCACACTTTTTAACAGAAATTCACACTTCTTGAATTTGGCATATAGTTCCTTTTCTCGCAGTGTCTGCAAAGTGAGACGCAGATGTTCTCTGTGTTCTTCTTCACTTGGTGAGTACACAAGGATATCGTCTATAAAAACAACCACAAATTTGTCAAGGTATGGTTTAAATACCCGATTCATCAGGTCCATGAATGCTGCAGGAGCATTTGTTAGGCCAAAAGGCATTACTGTGAATTAGTAATGTCCATATCACGTCCTGAATGCAGTTTTAGGGATATCTTCGGCTTTGAACATCAACTGGTGGTAACCAGATCTTAGATCTAGTTTTGAGAAAACTTTAGCTCCTTTTAGCTGATCGAAAATATCATCTATTCTCGGGAGTGGGTACTTATTCTTTATGGTGATCTTGTTTAACTCCCGGTATTCAATACATAGTTTCATACTTCCGTCCTTTTTCTTCACGAATAGCACTGGGGCTCCCCACGGGGATGCACTATGACGGACCTGATTTTTGTACAGTAACTCCTGAAGTTGTTCTTTTAACTCCTTCAATTCTGCTGGAGCCATTCGGTATGGTGCCTTTGATATGGGTGCAGCACCAGGGACCAAGTTGATTTCAAATTCTACTTCTCTATTGGGTATCTCACCCGGTAACTCTTCGGGAAAAACATCTGGAAATTCTTGAAAAATCGGTATATCTTCCATCTTTGGAATCTCCTCTCTTTTGACTTCATTGATCATTGCCAGATAAATCTCTTCTCCTTCTTTTATGGCCTTCTAGGCTTGTGAGGCAGATAACAGAGATTTTCTTTCTTTGGATTTTTCTTGATATATGATTTCCTCTTTAGTCGGAGTCTGAAGTCTGATGTTTTTCCTTTGACAGTCTACTATGGCATGGTTTTTAGTTAACTAGTCCATTCCAAGAATGATGTCAAACTCAACCATATTGAGTTGAATGAATTCCGCTTCAAACGTTTGTTTGTTGATACAAATCTTACAGTTTCGATTCACTTTGTGTGTCTCAATTATTTTGCTTGCCGGTGTTGCCACTCTTAATGGTTCACTAAGAATATTATGTTCAAGTTTAAGCTTCTTAGCAGATCTTCTAGACATAAACGAGTGCGTAGCACCACAATCAAACAAGGTATATGCAGGTATGTCATTGAGTAGTATAGTACCTTCTACCATCTCGTTGGTGTTATCAGCTTCCTCTTGTGTGATTGCATACACCCTAGCATTGGTCTTGTTCTCATTTTGCTTTTTGGGTCCCACCCTTTTTTCTTTGTTTTTCGGACATTCTTTAATTCGATGACCCACTTTTCCACACTTAAAACATGCACCTGTCTTCCGATAACATTCCCCGGTATGATATTGTTTACAGGTGTCACACCAGTTCCTTCTCTGTTGCTAGTATTGCCAGAACTTCTTTGGGAAGGCCCACCTGAATAATTTGGTTTCTTAAACTTGGGACCATTCTGAGTAGGTTGATTGACCATTGGTCTTTTGTTCTTGTTCTCTTCCTCGCGACTTTTGATATCTGTTTCTGCACTCATTGCAGCGCCCATCAAATCCGCAAAACTGTTTGGCTTGAATACTGCCAATGCTGACTGAATCCAGCTTTTGAGTCCTCTTTTAAAGCGATGCATTTTTAACGTTTCATCCGACATGATCGTTGGGACATAGGTTCCCAGATCATTGAATCTCGAAGTGTATTCCATTACCGTCATGTCTGGGGTCTGCTTGAAGTTCTCAAATTCGCTTAACTTCTGCAGACGAAATTCGGCTGGGTAGTATTGTTTCAAAAACTCTCTCTTAAAATTTTGCCACGTGATCTCTTCTACTTCAGCTAGAGATGGTGACACAGTTTTCCACCATTTTCACGCTCTGTCCTCAAGAAAGGGTGTCACAACCTCTACTCTCAATTCTTCAGGTACTTCAAGTAGGTGTAGTTGTGATTCGACATTTTTGAGCCAGTTGTGGCTGACTTCTGGGTCTGGTTCCCATCGAAAGTTGGAGCTCGATTTCTTCTTAGAGATTCATAATGGTACTTAATCCCACGCGGTTGTGGTTCTTGGGGTGGTTGGATGTCATTGGCCAATGGATTCACGAACCGTTGCAACGTCGCAGCTACAATAGTATCTATTGCCATCATATCTTCTTGACTTGGATTCACTCTGGGTGGTGGTGGTGGTGGATTTTCGTTTTGGTTGGTGTCACGAGGGTTACGGTTGTTTCGGGGTGGTCTGCCTGCCATATCCTATAAACATATATTTTATTAATTTATTCACCATAATGTAAAATCAAAATAATTTCATTAAATTTTGAAATTCATACAATCAAAAGTTTCAAAACAAATGATTAATTATATAATTCTGAATAAAACCAATGCCTAATCTAGAGTCCCTCTCTCTACTCGTCTATAACTTCTCCGTCTCCTACGGCCTCGTTAACTTGTTCTTCCATCGGGTTTTCTTTTAGTTGTCCCATGAGTTCTTCCATGTTGACCATTTCATTTTGTAGGTGCTCAATGTAATTCTGCAGTTGTGTGTTGTGGTGATCAAGGTTGTTTACTTGATCCTGTAGTTCTTGTATTGTTGATTGACTTACTTTTTCATCGATTTCTTGCTCCCCGATTCGTTCTTCAAGACGGCGCTGCGTTTTGAGGAGACTATTACCCCGGATTTCGAGCGTAAAAATTCTATCTTGCGCTTTCTTCAACTCTTGCTTGGTGATCTCGTGTTGACGCTCCGACTCTAGATGATAAGCAGCGAAACTTCTAACGTCTTCGCGTAGTTTCTTCTCTTCCACTCTGGCCTCACGAAGATCCTCCATCATACATACGTTATTCCCATCCAACTGGTAGTTATCTCTTTCGAGTTTTTCATTTTTTTTCTTTTAGTGTTTTAATTTCTGACTCCTTTTCCTGAAGTTGTTTCTGAAGTTCATTTATAATGCTTTGAAAGTCCATGTTGGCTTCCTATAAGATAAAAACATTTTTATAAATAAGATACTCATCAAATTTTAAATATGCAAGATAATAGCAAGTTTCAAAATAATTTGATACACATAATATTTTTTTTCAAGTCACAAGTTTACTTCAATCCAGACACTTTATTATAATGCTAATCTAATCGAACATCTCTCCGCCGTCGCTGTCACTGGCACTGTCGTCTCCGGCCACTTCCATCGGTGCTACATCCTCTTCTTCCATGTTCTCTATCACTAAATGTAGGTAGTTGTTCTGCTCTTGAAGTCTGTCCATAGTGCCGTGAAGCTTCGAAATGTACCGGTCCTGTTTGGCGTTGAAGTCCTCTTGGCGCTGACGGGCCTACGTAGCACGTCTTCGTTCTATCTCTACTCTCTCTAGTAACTCCCTGTTGAGTGAAGCTAAGCGCGCGATGCGAGCTGAATCAGTCGGTATATGTAGAATTTGGCTCTCAGCCAAGTCCAAATGATGAGTAAGTCGCTGCACGTCGGTCTCCAGTATGTGCCTAATCTCACTAAGCTCCTGTTTTTCCAGTTTCTTCCTAGCCAGTTGTGCCTTCAGAGTCGCAATCTCCCTAGCTTGATTATCTATGGTAAGCTGACGTATACGAAGAGCAGCCTAAGCGCGAGTACGTGGAGCAGCCAATTCCTAGGATAAAAATAGAAGTAAAGCATCAGAATTGTATAAAGGATAGAAAGGCACAAATAACAAAGTTGTCGCAGAAAATTTTTGATACTAAGGATTTTCGGAACGATTGAAGGGATAGACTTTTGAATTTCTCAAGGAAAATGTTCGGAAGGGATGGATGCTGGATTTAGATAGGATTGCACTAGGCTTTTGCCAAAATTTGACTTCGTCAAATTTTGTCTGTCAAAATCCCAGCGGGATTATGAACCTAGCGGCTCTGATACCACTTAAATTTCACACCCCGTGTCCGAAGCGTCTGTGACATCCGGCATTGTTTAACAATTACTTGAAAACAATTAAGCCTCTTATCAAAAACAAACCAGTCTTTTTCATAAAACAATATTGTCTTTACAATGACAATGAAAATTACATCAGAATTTCAGATGCGGAAACAAAAGGAAAGTAAAATCTTGATTCTTGATCTCGATCATCGATTCACGAACCCCAGAAAGCTTCTTGCTTTTCCTCATTTATTTGCTCTTCGTTTTTATCTGAAATTTGTAAGGGGTGAGTGTTTTGGGAAACACTCAGCAAGTGGGGGTTGATTGATTCCAAAGATACATATAGAACTTAATTCTTTAAAACAATTCTTTAACAATCTTTCAAATCTTATTACCTTTAACTTATCATATCGAAATGAACAAATATGAGACAGATAATTCAAAACGAATCAGATTTTCTAGAACGGTTCAGGAACAGATCAGATCATAACAAACAGAACACTGTTACTCATCTCATTTCCATGGTCAAATTGTCTCCAATATGTTACTCCTCTAAGGGGTGAGGCCAAAACTCGGTTTTATACCCATCGGTGGAGGCCAGACAAAAATTGTTTTCTACCCACCATTGGGGCCAAACAAAAATGGTTTTATACCCACCATTGGGGGCCAGACAGAATCACAATTTCTCGTCCCATTTCAAATTGAATCGTAACAGTGTAACAAAGAATTCAGAGGTAACAGACAGAACTTATCAGGTTTCTCAGAGTTCAGACTTTTAGACATATACAGCGGAATCAAAAGAATTCGAAGATCAAACAGAACATATCATCGATCGAAATTTTAAACGTAGAATTTTCGAAAATAATGACATACATTTGCATGTCATGATATTTTTATGCAAAGAGCAAAATACAATGAAATACTTAACAAAAGCCCACTTACCGTATCTTGAAGGAAGTTTCTTGTTGAAAATCGGGCACCACTTCGATGTGACCTTAGCAAATGCAGTCTTCAATCAAATAGGACTTCGACGTAAGATTTAATGGCCCGAAAAATCGTGTTTGAAAATTTGCGGAAAAATTAAAAATTTTCTTTTTAAAATAATTAAAATGCCTCATTCATAAAATAAAATGATAAATCAAGTTTAATGTTTAAAAATAGCAGCGGAAGAAGTTATTGCTCACAAAGTAACAAGTAAAGTAATTCAACAACTGATAAAAATGTTTGAGCATAAAAATGGCAAGGGCTGTAAATGAGGTCCTCGGGTTCCACTACTGCCGACCCAAGCTAGCTCACTGGTCCCCGCCCTCGTCCCCGACATCATCAGTACCTACAACAATAAAGTCTAGTGAGCCTAAAGACTCAGCATGCATATATCATAAATAACGAGTAAATAATATAATAAAGTTGCATGGGAGTAAAATATCATGTCATGAGGCATAATGTGAAAATAACTTGTCATGAACAATTATAATACGTGCATAACTGACTGAAATCATAGTGAAAATGTTTGCTCCTTGGAGCCCTGTAATGAAATAGCATGTAATAATTTTCTGGTGAGATTATGGTCTACGCAAGTGGCCCCTGCACTGAACTGAACTGAAATGACCGGTAACTGGCGACCGGCTGAAGTAATGAATGTCTGATCAGACTAATGCCACAGTATACTGGGTGGAACTGAACTGAGCTGACCGATAACTGGCGACCGAATAATACAATGATCCCATGATAGTGAAATGGCCACAAGCAATGTCGCATAAATCTCAAAAATGAATATTTAATATTTTTATGCATGTAATATAATTAAATGGCGTAATGAAATATCTTGTATTATTTTACCACATGGATTGGATCATTCCCAGGCTCGCTGTGACCTATATTTAACATGAAAAAATATGCAAATGATTTTCTTGACCAAACTTTGTAATTGAATCAAAAAACGAGACAATTACGCCCAACGACTTCGTATTTAATCATGACTCCGTGCCAACCCGAAACAACACCGAACCATCATTTAGTCATGATTAAAATACACCTAAAATGATGAAATAATGCTCCAAAAATGATTCAAGTCGAATTTTGGGTGAATGGTGGCCAAAACATGAAACGCTCTTCCGAGAGACAATTTGGCACATCGCACCGTAAATTCTCGTACAACCTCAAAACTAATCCGAATCACAAACGGCCAAAAACATGACCTTCTTAACTTGATGAGTCACTGTCCAGTCCAAGGCCATAGTCTAAAAGCCAACCATGAACTCGAACGATCCACTGAACCGAAGCAGCAAGTTTCTGTCCACAAAATACAGCAGCTGTGCTTTGGTTTACTTGCGTCGTTTGCGAGGCTAATGGCCATTGGGGCTTGAACCATGGACCATAACCTCTTACCAACATCCTATGTGAACCATGGCTAAGGGCCCTAGGCCAGCCACAATTCGAATCACACCAGAAACAAACCATACGTCCCAACCGAGCACTAATTCTGCGCGTGGGATGTTGCTGTGGTTCTTGCTGTCATGGACCATTTCAGTGGCCATTTGGTTGACCATGGCATGATCTAGACATCCAGAGGTAGGGTGTGAACCGTGGCTAAGGGCCAGAGGCCAAACAAAATCCACATCACTACACAAAATCGAACTACACTTGAAATAAGGGGAAGGGGCCGAAAATCTGTTCTTGTTTCTTTTTGATTAGAAAACCGATTCACCATTGATAAAGCCTCAAAAGGGCAACTTGGTCACGTCTTAGACATGCTATGGAGGTGTTCTAATCATGGCTATAGGCCCCTGGGGCAGCCAAGATCAAAGCACTCCCCCCTTGACAGCAACATGATAGAAATCGAACACAAAGGGACACATTTGGGGTGTTGCTGTCACATGCGAGTTTCCAGCGTGTATGGGACTGAACCAATGGACTAATGTGTTCCTAACATGTCCTAGTACATGCCTAGGAGCAGCCTTGGAAGCCTGGAATCGAACCAATACCTGAAACAATTAAAACAAACCAACCCGTGAAGCATGAAATGAAGGACCGAAAATCTGCACCTCATTTTTTCGAAAATAGTATGGAAGGATTTCGGTTTTGAGCTTAAATAAATCATGAGTATGATGTTTTAAAATACTAATATGGCTTGATTGAAGAGTCAACAAAAATATAAACTTGCCTTGGTTCGTTTTGAAAAGAAAACGAACAAAACGACGACGCGGCACGGAGGAGGCGGAGTGATCTTCTTGATCTACCTTCTACTCAATTATTTTTCTCACTTACTCAAGCTATGAGGCTCACGTTTTGCTCTGAAATGCTCTCAATTTTTTGGTGATGGTGGAGGGGAAATGATGGTTAGGAGAGTGAGGGGAGTTCCAATAATAAAGGGGTTCAAATGGCATGACCAAGTCTTGCTCCCTTTTGAAATTTGAATTTGTTTGATATCAAAAATGATTGTTGGAGAGATACTAGAGTGACCGAATCCTACATGCTAAACAATGCTAGGATATTGATCTTATATTAATTAATTAAGGGTGAAAAGATTATTAAGCTAAGGAATGACAAGGAAAGGGTCAAAGGTGAGTTGGCAAAAAATTGTTTAATCATCTAAGGGGGCCGAAAATTAAACAAATAAATGGAGAAGAAATATTGTTTAGTTGGTAAATTTTAAACCTTTAGATCCTTACCTATCCCTTAAATAATTTAGTGAATTAACACCTTAATTATGGAACCTAAATGAACTTATTTCCTACTCACCTCAAGTTACTTAAATAATTTCTTAAACCTCTTTTTAACTTAAATTAACTTACTAGCTAGCTAAAATAAACTCTGGGAATGATTTCTAAATCTTAAACTCTATCTCAAAACTCCAACTCCAGTCCGGCCTCACTGAATTAACTGAAAAGATAAAAATTAAACTACTGCATAAAATAATTAACTTTAAAGAAAAGCATTTAAATACTCATGCAATAAAATCATTTTAATTTAAAATACTAGAATTATGCATGGCTTATATGTTGTCTAATTTACGGGTTCTACAACTCTCCCCCCCTTAAAAGAAATTTCGTTCTCGAAATTAAAACTCACCGAATAACTCGTGGTACCGACTCCTCATCTCTGGCTCAGACTCCCACGTAGCTTCCTCCTCTGAATGGTTGAGCCATTTGACTTTGACTCGCTTAACCAGCTTGTTCCAAAGCTTCTTCTCATGTCTGTCTAAGATCTGCACTGGTCTCTCCTCATAAGATAGGTTCGGAGTAAGCTGCAACGGCTCAAAGTTCAAGACATGCGAAGGATTTGGCATGTACTTCCTCAGCGTAGAGACGTGGAACACATTGTGTACTCCGGCCAGATTCGGCGGAAGAGCCACACGATAAGCTAGAGTCCCAACTCTGTCGAGGATCTCAAATGGTCCATTGAATCTCGGACTGAGCTTCCCTTTCTTTCCGAACCGCATGACACCCTTCATAGGTGCTACCTTCACAAAGACATGGTCGCCAACGGCAAACTCTAGGTCTCTCCTCCTCTGATCTGCAAAGCTTTTCTGTCGACTCTGAGCAGTCCTCATCCTATCCCGGATCTTGACTACTACATCGGCAGCCTGCTGAATAATCTCCGGACCCAACTCTGATCTCTCCCCTACTTCGTCCCAATGAACAGGAGATCTGCACTTGCGGCCATATAGTGCTTCATACGGTGCCATACCAATAGACGACTGGAAGCTGTTGTTATAGGTTAACTCCACTAATGGCAAGTTCGACTCCCAACTCCCGGAGAAATCGATAACACAAGCACGGAGAAGATCCTCCAAAATCTGAATAACTCGCTCTGACTGCCCATCTGTCTGCGGATGGAAAGTTGTGCTAAACAACAACTTCGTACCCATAGTCGAATGCAAACTCTTCCAAAATGAGGAAGTGAATATGGGATCTCTATCAGATACGATAAAAACTAGAATACCATGAAGTCGGACTATCTCCCAGATATACAACTTTGCATACTGAATAATGGTGAAAGTCGTCTCAATAGGCAAGAAGTGCGCTGTTTTGGTAAGACGATCTACAATCACCCAGATAGCATTTGATCCTCTGGCTGACTTCGGCAATCCGGTCACGAAGTCCATGGTAACATTCTCCCACTTCCACTCGGGAATGGGAAGAGGCTTGAGCAAACCTGCTGGTCTCTCATGCTCCGCCTTAACTAACTGGCAAGTCAGACACTCGGATACAAACCGTTTGATGTCTTTCTTCATCCAGGCCACCAATACAATGATTGCAGATCCCGGTACATCTTCGTACTCCCTGGATGAATAGAGTACGGCGACATGTGGGCCTCTGATAGAATATCTGCTCGAATAGAACCACTCCTGGGAACCCACATCCTGTCTAGGTATCTCACAATACCGTCGCTGACTCAATACAAGACACTGCCCTTGGCCTCATCTCTCTGCTTCCACTTTGCTAACTGCTCATCTGCTTACTGACCACTACGAATACGGTCAAGGAGAGAGGACTGGATAGTCAAGGTAGATAGATGGAGAACTCTACCTTGAGGATATGACTCTAGATCAAACCTCTGCATCTCAAGTTGAAGAGGTCTCTGAATCGTCAAATGAGCCATCACTGCGACTTTTCTGCTCAATGCATCCGCAACTACATTAGCTTTACCCGGGTGGTATCTAATGTCACAGTCATAATCCTTCACAAGCTCCAACCAACGCCTCTGACGCATGTTCAGCTCCTTCTGCGTAAAGAAATACTTGAGGCTCTTGTGGTCGGTAAAGATCTGGCACTTCTCCCCATACAAATAATGCCTCCAAATCTTCATGGCAAAAACTACGGCGGCCAACTCTAGATCATGGGTAGGGTAGTTCTTCTCATGGATTTTTAGCTATCAAGAAGCATACGCCATCACCTTCCCATGCCCAAATCGAGCTTCGAAGCATCGGTAAACAAAACAAAATCTCCGGGCCCTGACGGCATGGCCAAAACTGGTTCTGAGATAAGAGCTTGCTTCAAAGTATCGAAGCTCTTCTGACACTCCTCGCTCCACAAAAATTTAGCATTCTTCTTGGTCAATGATGTGAGTGGAACGGCAATAGAGGAGAATCCCTTAATGAACTTCCGATAATATCCTGCTAGCCAAAGAAAACTGCGGATCTCTGATGCATTCTGCGGCACAACCCAATCTCTGACTGCGGCAACTTTCGCTGGGTCTACCTCAATACCACTGCTAGAAACAATGTGGCCTAAGAACGCCACCTTCTCTAACCAGAATTCGCACTTACTGAACTTTGCGAATAACTTGTGCTTCTGCAAGGTCTGCAGCACTGTGGTCAGATGTCTGCTGTGATCCTACTGATTCTTGGATTAGATGAGAATGTCGTCTATGAATACTATCACAAATTGGTCAATATACGGCTGAAATACGCGATTCATGAGATCCATGAAGATCGTTGACGCATTCGTCAGACCGAACGACAACACAAGGAACTCATAGTGGCCATAACGAGTCCTGAAAGCAGTCCTGGAAACATCAGCATCTCTCACCCTCAACTGGTGATAACCGGAACACAGATCTATCTTGGAGAATATCGAAGCTCCCTGCAACTGGTCAAACAAATCCTCGATCCTCGGAAGTGGGTAATTGTTCTTCACTGTAGCCCTGTTCAACTCCCGGTAGTCAATACAAAGCCTCATAGAGCCATCCTTCTTCTTCACAAATAAGACTGGTGCGCCCCATGGTGAAAAACTTGGGCGAATGAACTCCTTGTCAAGAAGTTCTTAAATCTATTTCTTAAGCTCTGCCATCTCTGTCGATGCTAGTCGGTACGGTGCTTTTGAGATCGGAACCGTACCTGGCATAAGCTCGATAGAAAACTCCACCTCTCTCAAGGGTGGCATACCAGAAACATCCTCAGGGAAAACGTCTAAGAAGTCTCTAACAATCGGAACATCTTCGGCTGACTGACTGGGCGCCTCGGGGACAGATATAAAAGTTGCTAAAAACGCCCGACACCATCTATGCATGAGCTTCATAGCCTTGACATAAGGAATCATGCGCGATAAGGGAAAGTACCTGTTCGGCTCGAATAAGAACTGCGTCATTCCAGGCGGTCGGACTAGAACAGATCTCCGCTGGAAGTCAATCAAAACTCTGTTCCGCAATAGCCAATCCATCCCTAGGATGATGTCAAACTCTGGCATCGGCAACACGATCAGATCCGCATAAACGAGGTTGCCATGGAGCTCAAGATCTATGTCTCGGATCACATTGGTAGCTGCCATCTCCTCACCAGAAGGCAATGCTACTGAATAGGCTACATCTAGCCCAACGGTCTTGACCTTGAGGAAATTAGCAAAGACCTCTGAAATAAATGAGTGAGTGGCCCCTGAATCTATCAAGGCATTCGTAGCGGAACCAGATATAAATATTCTCCCTGAAAGGTTGGAATACTAAGCGGAACCCAATAATCACAAGAATTAACTTATAGACAAGCAAAGGTAAAAGTTCTTCTAACTTAAATTTCCAAAATAATACTGAGTAGAGCATGCAATCCTACGGCAATTCTATGTTCAAAAATCTTAACCCAATTCCCAAAACATTGAAATTGAAATATAAACTTAAAGCTGTAAGATACCTGTCATAAGCATGGTCTCCGGGTTTGTCTATGTCGCATGCAGGGCAAAAACTCTGCCTTGGGTAGGCAGATTCCTCTGAGGGCACTGCAGAAGTAAGTGGTCTGGACTACCACACTTATAACACTTCCCTGAACCAAACATACATGCTCCAGTATGGCGGCGTGAGCACTTAGGGCAAACTGGGTGCTCAAAAGTCCTCGAGGCTGGGCGTCCCCGCTGCTGCTGCTGCTGAGACACCCTAACATCACGACGCAAGATCGGCCGTACACCCACCAGGAAATGCATCAACTTGGCTTTAGCATCATGATAAACATAAAAATTGTACATTAATTAAATGTTTTATTATATAAATATATAGTTTTTGTTTTATTAAATTTTTAAATATTATATGTTTTATAATAAATTGTATAAAATATAAGTTGTTGTGTAATTACAAGTTTTTACTATTTTTTACAGGTTCGATAAAACAAGAATAAACTTGGCGTTGCAAATGGGATTAAGATAATTCTTGGACCTGTAGAAAGTTGATGTTAATATCTACAATATTGGTGGCAATCATGAGATAAAAATCCTCTCACAATTGGGATTAAATTAAGCAACAAATAAAGTTATCAAAGGAGTGGCAGTTTTACCATGCTCTAGTAGTTTGACCATATCTCTCAAATTACTTGGTCAAATGGTTTGAAAAAAATACCACATCTAGACAACTCAATTATCCACATGTTTCTTTTTATGTGAAGAAGAAAATTCGGAGAAGAAGATTTTCAAAAGTGATGTATAATATAATATAATATCTTGGAACACTAATGAAGACTTATGTGTAAAAAAATAATATTTTATTTGTGGTTGTCTCCCCAAATTTGACTATAAATAGGGGTGCATTGTAATGTATTGAGATATCCCTCATTCTATGAACAAACATTTGAGTTCATAATATTTCTCTCTATATTTTTCCTTTATTTCTTCATTTAAATATAATTAGCATATTAATTTCATATTCAAAGTTTTACACTTTGAATAATGAATAGCTAACTTCCTAAAGTTAAGATGAAAATGTGAAACTCTTGGCATGATAATAATGTTACTAAAAAGTAAGAATCTATGTTTTATATTATTTAATCATTATTTATTGTTTATGTTATATTTATTTTTTTAAGCATTTTTATACCCTACTTATAAGTGGAAGTTTTGATTTATTGTTGCTATATGTTACACTAAATTCTTGGAACCATTTAAATGTTAGTTTGGTATTACCAACCATTTAAAGTGGATGCCTTGATTTATTATATATGAATATATTATAATATTAAATTACTTGGAACCATTTAAATGTTTGTTTGGTTTTACCAACCATTTAAAGTGGGAACCCTGATTTACTATATCATAATATTAATTTCTTGGTACCATTTTAATGTTAGTTTGGTTTTACCAACCATTTAAAGTGGGAACCTAGATTTAATGTTTACAAATATATATATAGCACAATAAATACTTGACAACATTTATAATTTTTGGTATATATTATATACTTATAAGATAATAATATATAACATAATATAAATATGATTATTTAATATATTAGAACCATTTTATTAAGTGGATTTCAATAATGTTCGTTAATGTTAACTTTATTAAAATACCAAGAGTGGATCCTTTAATCTCAACTACTTAATTAAAATTTGTACAATTAAAAATTACCATTTAAAGATTCAAACAACTAAAAAAAATAAAAATAAAAAGACATTGTAGTGGACTTGTAATTACCTTAGCTTCCCTGTGGATACGATATTCGGACTCACCGAATTATTGTACTTGTGGACAACTTGCTCTTGGAAGTGCAACAATCAAAGTCGCAACAAGTTTTTGGCGCCGTTGCCGGGGAAGTATAATATAATTTCAAGTCTATTTAATTTTGTTTATAGTTTATTTTTCTTTATTTGAATTTTTATTGCTTTTGTGTGTTTTTATTCTTTTGCATTTGCATTTGCATGAGCATTTGGTCACGTACACTTATTGGTCGACTCATTCGAAATAACCCTTTATTTTTACAAAACATGGCGGAAGAACCCATCCAAGAAAATGAAGATGAAATTCAATCTCAACATGATCATGATAGACGAATAACACTTAGAGATCACATGAATCCTACACGTAATAGTGCACCTTCATGTCTAGTTTTTCCCCCTGATGCATCTCATTTCAATTTTAAGCCTGGTATTATCCAACTTTTACCCAATTTTCATGGCTTAGATTCTGAAAATCCACACATGCATTTACGAGAGTTTGAAGAAGTGTGCAACATAACATATATAATGATCTAAATTGTAGCATGAACATCATTCGACTTAAGCTTTTTCCTTTTTCTTTAAAAGATAAAGCTAAAACTTGGCTACAAAATCTTATATCGGGATCCATTAGAACTTGGGATGAATTGCAACAACAATTTTTGAAAAAGTTTTTTCCATCTCATAGAACAAATTCTTTCAAAAGGCAAATCATCACTTTCACTCAAAAACAAGGAGAAACTTTTTATCAGTGTTGGAATAGATACAAAGAATTGCTTAATCTTTGTCCACATCATGGTTTTGAAATTTGGAGAGTTGTTTCTCAATTTTATGAAGGCTTAACACCTAAAGATAGGCAAATGGTTGAATTTATGTGTAATGGAACATTTGAAGATAAAGATCCAAATGAGGCAATTGAGTATCTCGATTCATTAGCTGAAAATGCTCAAAATTGGGACACTATAGGTACAATCGAACCATCAAACAAGATTCAATCTCCTACATCTGGTGGAAGTATGTAAATTCTCAAAGATGAACATGATCTTCAAGCTAGATTTACCTCTTTGGCAAGAAAAGTTGAGGCACTTGAATTGAAAAAGAATGGTCAATTAAAATCTGTTCAAGAAATTGTGTGTCACATCTGTGATACAAGTGATCATTTTACAAAAGATTGTCCCACTTTTCTCTCTTTTAAAGAATGTCTCCATGAACAAGCCAATGTTTTGAACAATTTCAAAAGGCCAAATTTTGAACCATTTTCTCAAAATTACAATCCAGGTTGGCGAAATCATCCAAATTTTAGTTGGAGGAATGATAATGCTGCACAATTTTAACAACCACATTTCCAAAATCAACAAAATTTTCAAAATTATGCACCTTATGTTCCTCCACCTAAAAGAAATTTGGAAGATACATTGAATTCTTTTATTGCAAAGCAAGAGTCTATCAATACTCAAACTGCTCAAACCATGATAGATTTGAAAGATACTCTTGCTAAATTTGCATCTGCATTTAATGTTCATGAAAAAGATAAATTTTCTTCACAACCTCTGTCTAATCCCAAGGATCATCATTCGCAAACTGGAACTTCTGGAACTCAATCGATGGATCAGGTAAAATCTCTTATTACCCTTCGAAGTGGTAAGGTTGTGGAAAAATCCATTCTTGAACCTTGTGAAGATGATGATAAATCAACTCCAAAGGGTAAGGAAGTGGAACCTATAACTTGCGAAGAGGAGGTTCAACAGACAGTGTCACCACCATTCCCTCATGCATTGAAAAATACAAAAAAATCAAATTTGAATTCTGATATATATGATTTTTTTAAACAAGTAAAATTTAATATTCCTTTATCAGATGCAATAAAACAGGTACCATCATATGCCAAATTTTTGAAAGACTTGTGCACTGTGAAAAGAAAATTGAATGTGAAAAAGAAAGCATTTTTAGCCGAACAAGTAAGTGCAATCATTCAAAATAATAATACTTTGAAATACAAATATCCTGGTTGTCCTACTATTTCATGTATTATTGGAGAACGAAAGATTAAAAAAGCCTTGCTTGATCTTGGAGCTAGTGTGAATATACTTCCATATTCAGTTTATCAAGAACTCAATCTAGGCGAGTCAAAACCTACTTCGGTAACACTTTTACTTGCCGATAGATCTGTTAAAGTGCCAAGAGGTATGGTAGAAGACGTATTGGTCCAAGTTGATAACTTTCTATATCCTGTCGATTTCATAGTTTTAGATACACAACCTATCGAAGCTTGTAATGCAATTCCTGTAATTCTGGGTCGTCCATTTTTAGCAACTTCTAATGCTCTTATAAATTGCAGGAATGGAATAATGAAGTTGTCATTTGGTAACATGACCTTGGAGCTCAATGTTTTTAATCTTTGTAAGCAACCACATGACAAAGGAGATGAGAAAGTGAAGATGAAAATATTATTGAAACTCTTGTGGAAGAAAACATTCAAGAAGGGAGTACTCGTGATCAATTAGATATTTGTTCAATTGAAATTGTTAAAGAAAATATTGAAATTGATCTTGATGATTTTATCAGGTATCACTCGTTACCAGGATCAGAGAAAGAATTTGATGCAAAATATGAAAACAAAGACGAACCACCCCTATTGGAGTTAAAACCCTTGCCAGAAGAATTGAAGTATGTATTTCTTGGAGAAGATGAAACATATCCGATGGTAATTACTTCCAAACTAGAAAGTGATCAAGAAGGTAAATTAGTTGATATGCTTAAAAGACATAAAAATGCAATTGGTTGGACACTAAAAGATATCAAGGGCATTAATCCACTAATTTGCGCACACAAAATTCATTTAGATGAAAATGCTAAAACATCTCAACAACCACAAAGGAGATTAAATCCACACATGAAAGATGTTGTGAAAACTGAAGTTCTCAAACTACTTGATGTTGGGATTATCTACCCTATTTCTGATAGTAAGTGGGTAAGCCCAACACAAGTAGTTCCAAAAAAATCTGGCATCACAGTGATAAAAAATGAAAAAGGTGAATTGTTAACAAGTTGAGTCTCATCTAGTTGGCGGATGTGTATTGATTATAGAAAATTAAATGACGCCACTAGAAAAGATCATTTTCCATTACCATTTTTGGATCAAATATTAGAAAGAGTAGCAGGTCATCCATATTACTGTTTTCTTGATGGATATTCAGGTTATTATCAAATTTCCATTGCACTCGAAGATCAAGATAAAACTACATTCACATGTCCTTTCGGAACATTTGCATTTAGAAGGATGCCATTTGGATTATGCAATGCCCCAGCAACATTTCAAAGATGTATGCTAAGCATTTTTTCCGACATGGTTGAAAATTATTTGGAAATTTTCATGGATGATTTAACTGTCTTTGGGAATACATTTGATAATTGTCTTGAAAATTTGGAAAAAGTTTTAAAAAGATGCGAGGAAAAAGGTCTTATTTTAAATTGGGAAAAATATCACTACATGATTACTTCTGGAATTGTTTTGGGACATGTCGCTTCATCTAGTGGAATTGAAGTTGATAAAGCAAAGGTTGATGTCATTGCCAATTTACCCTCTCCAAAAACCATTAAAGAAATTCGCTCATTTTTGTGACATGCTGGATTTTATAGGAGGTTTATAAAGGACTTTAGTTTAATCTCTAAACCCATTTGTAACCTCTTAACAAAAGACACTGCATTAGAGTGGACTCAAGAATGTCAAAATGCTTTTGATAAAATCATTCGACATTTAACATCAGCTCCTATCATGCAACCTCCTAATTGGTCTTTACCATTTGAAATCATGTGCGATGCGAGTGATTATGCAGTCGGTGCAGTATTGGGTCAAAGAAGAAACGGTAAGCCTTATGTGATATATTATGCAAGTAGAACTTTAAACAATGCTCAAATGAATTACTCCACAACTGAAAAAGAACTACTTGCTGTAATATTTTCATTAGATAAATTTCGTTCTTATTTGATTGGATCAACGACTATTGTGTTTACTGATCATTCTGCTATTAGATATTTGTTGACCAAACAGGGTGCAAAGCCACGACTGATACGATGGATTTTGTTGCTCCAAGAATTTGACATTGTGATCAAAGATAAAAAAGGAACCGAGAATGTCGTAGCCGATCATTTATCGAGACTAGTAAAAGGATCATCTTGTGAAATGACACCAATTAACGATAATTTTCCTGATGAACATCTATTTTCAGTTACTACTACACCTTGGTTTGCTAACATAGTAAATTTTCTTGTGACAGGAAAAATGTCACCGCAATGGAGTTCTCAAGATAAAAGAAAATTTTTTAATGAGGTAAAAAACTTTTATTGGGATGATCCGTATCTGTTCAAGTATTGTCCGGATCAAATTTTTCGACGTTGCATACCCGAAATCTGCAAGATCTGTGAAAATTGTCAAAAATTGGGTGCGATTTCAAAAAGAAACATGATGCCTTTGAATCCTATTATTGAAATTGAAATCTTTGATTGTTGGGGAATAGATTTTATGGGACCTTTTCTACCGTCGTTTGGATACTTGTATATTTTAGTTGCAGTTGATTATGTTTCCAAATGGATAGAAGCAATTCCATGTCGAACAAATGATCATAAAATCGTCATCAAATTTTTAAAAGAAAATATTTTTAGTAGATTTGGAATTCCTCGAGCCATGGTAAGTGATGAGGGAACTCACTTTGTTAATAAACCATTTGCTTCATTAATGAAAAAATATGGTATTACTCATAAAGTAACTACTTCTTATCATCCTCAAACAAATGGACAAGTTGAATTAGCTAATAGGGAGATAAAGCAAATTTTGGAAAAAACTGTTAACTCAAATAGAAAAGATTGGTCTCTGCGACTTAATGATGCACTTTGGGCATATCGAACAGCTTTTAAAACATCATTGAATATGTCTCCCTATAGGTTGGTTTATGGAAAACATTGTCATTTGCCTGTGGAATTGGAACATAAAGCTTATTGGGCGATCAAAACTTTAAATTCAAGCATGGATGATGCCAACAAATTGCGTAAATTGCAACTTAATGAACTTGATGAACTCAGAAATGACGCGTATGAGAATTCAAAGATTTATAAAGCAAAAATCAAATCATTTCATGATAAAACAATTCTTAGAAAATCTTTTGAGATTGGTAAAAAAGTTTTGCTTTATAATTCTCGACTTCACATATTCACAGGAAAATTACGATCAAGATGGACATGCCCATATGTTGTGAAGCATGTGTAAACTTATGGAGCTGTGGATATTGAAAATCCTAAAAATGGTGATATTTTTAAAGTAAATGGACAAAGGCTTAAACCATTTTTAGAAAATGAAATCTTTCAAGAAGAGTTTATTTCCCTTTCTGATCCTTGATTTTTTTATTTTTTTGGTGTTGCATTTAAGTTTGTTAGTTTTTATTTCAGGTTTCCTTAATCTTTTTATTTTCCCGGTTAAATGGCGGATAACGGTACTCCGTGACTCTCATAGTCGGTTAAATCAGTTTCCCACAATTGCTGATACAAAATAAAAAAAAAATCAATTCTTTTCTTTTCAAAATAGATGAAATTCCTTCAAAATTTTGTAAATATTTTCCCTCTATTTCTGAAAATGTTCTAAGAAAAATTTATGCAGGAAGGTGTGAAAGATTGAGATTTCTAATGCAAAAAGGAATTCCAGAAGATATTCGTCTTGTAATAGAAGCTAAGGTCCAATTAGGAGGAGAAGTTCCACAATCATTGCTCATTCGGTATTTGCCTGGATTAGGAAAAAGCACTTATGCGAAAAAACGAAGGGCCAAAAGTTTAGGGGTTTGTCATAAGTGTGCAAGATGGACTTGTGACAAACGATGCAGATCTTTGGGATGTGTTTCCAATAACAGAGAAGATAAAATTGGTTTCATTAAGAATGGGCTGAGTAAGGACTCTTTAGATAACATCTTATTGACTCTTGAGACGCATTCTAGTGGACATGTGCATATTGAACTTCTCCGTTTATGGAAACAATTCCAAGATGAGCGTCATAGTCTTGGGAATCCGACTAAAAAAGACCCTGTTTGCCAATTTATAAGAAAATTGGATGGGAAGCATATCCTCGACTCATAAAAGGCGTTGAAGCTGTTTCTGGACGTAAAACCACAGGAAAATTGTGAGCCACAATCACACTACTGTTTATATGCATGTGTGTCATTATTGTTTTTACTATTTATTCTGTTTACAGCTGTGACCCATAGTTTCGTCATGATAACATATTACCCCTATAAAATGTCTCATCTTTCTCTCTATTTTCGCAGACAAAAAAAAAAGAAAGTAAAAACATGGCTGGATCCTCTGCACAAACATTGAAAAATATTTGTGTATTTTGTGGGTCGAGTTCTGGAAAAAATGAAGTGTTTGTAGAAGCAGCGAATAATCTTGGAAAGATATTGGCTGAGAGAAAAATTCACTTAGTATATGGGGGAAGTAATATTGGGTTAATGAGATCTGTTTCAACATCTGCTCATCTTGGAGGTAGTCAGGTTTTGGGTATTATTCCTACAGCTTTAGCTGAAAGAAATATTACAGGTGTTACGATTGGGGAGGAATTAAAAGTTTTTTCTATGTATGAAATAATCACTCAAATGATTGAAAATTCTGATGCTTTTATCGCACTACCAGGTGCTTTTGGTACATTAGAAGAAATTTTTCACACTGTTTCTTGAGCACAACTTAATATCCATAATAAACATGTGGGCTTGTTGAATATCAATAATTATTATGACAGTTTGTTGACATTTCTTGATAAAGCTATGGAACAGAATTTCTTTTCGGAAAATTCACGACGGATGCTCATCTGTGCTTCGACTGCCGACCAATTAATTGATGATTTGGAAGCTTTTGTTCATAAGCCTGATTCGATGATAACAAAGATCAATTGGTCGCAATCAAGCAGTAAGAAAAGTAAGTTGGATCATTGATTCAAAAGTCGTGGATTGGTTTGCGTTTGTTTTAGTTTGTTCAATAAAATTCCAGGTGATATCTCTTTCATTATGTACTCTTTATTAATAGTTATTTTGACATTAGGGACAATGTCATATTCTGATTGGGGTGAGAACAAACTTATAAAAAAAATTAAAAAAAATTAAAAAAATATATATTATTTTAAAATAAAATCATGTTTATTGTTGTATCTTAGTAATTTTTGCAAAAATGTCATACATTACATGTTTGAAAGATTTAAATTAGAACATGCATTAATCTATTTAAGAATGTTTAAATTTTTAGTTGAAAAAAAAAAGTCAATTTTAATATTCTGATCAATATAAAAATATGATTTATGTAATCTTTTTGAATGATTAACCATTGTGATAAAATCAGGTATTAAAGTATATGGCCCAAGATATACCTTATAAGAGTGCCTAAAATTTTAAACTCACACATATTTTGTGAGTGAGTGGAGAAGACTGAGAAAACAGCCTTCAAGCCTTTATTGATCATGAAAGAGACTATCTATTGTTTAGATCTTGAGTTCTTATTTTGAAAAAAAAATGATATTTCCTGAAAAAACAAAAAACAAAGGAGAAAAATACAAAAAGAAAGATATTGAAGATCTATGTACTTTTTAAGTTATGTGCTACGACCCATATATCTCTCATAAAAAAAAAGAGAGAAATTTATTGTACAAATTAAATAAATATGTGGTCAAGAAGCATAAACTTAGTCTGATTCCATGATGTTATGAAAAAAAATATATCAGGAAAAAATATATAATAAAAACAACTAGATTTTGAATCAATGGATTTTCTGTCTTTTGATTAGTTTGGCTCGTTTGTCTGTCTGCATTCTGTAAACCATTTTTCTGAGCATTTATCTGTATTCCAACTCCATGAGAGAAATTGTTGCCATAAATTAAAACATTTATTAACCTGTGAGGATATGGAGTTGAGACTTTTACTAGGATTTTCTGAAGGCCGTGTACATTTAACTATCTGAAATAAGCTTTGAATTGATCATCTCAAATTATTTCATAAATTATAATTATGATGATCTTGATATAACTTTGACAGTTTTCAAATTTAATTTAAACACTTAGATAGTTCTGATTACATTTCTATTTAAATTAATCAATATGTTTTGTATTGCCATTAACGCTTAAATTGCTAGGGACTAGCAATAAGCTGGTTGGGAGGTGTGATAAACATAAAAATTGTACATTAATTAAATGTTTTATAATATAAATATATAGTTTTTGTTTTATTAAATTTTTAAATATTATATGTTTTATAATAAATTGTATAAAATATAAGTTGTTGTGTAATTACAAGTTTTTACTATTTTTTACAGGTTCGATAAAACAAGAATAAACTTGGCGTTGCAAATGGGATTAAGATGATTCTTGGACCTGTAGAAAGTTGATGTTAATATCTACAATATTGGTGGCAAGCATGAGATAAAAATCCTCTCACAATTGGGATTAAATTAAGAAACAAATAAAGTTATCAAAGGAGTGGCAGTTTTACCATGCTCTAGTAGTTTGACCATATCTCTCAAATTACTTGGTCAAATGGTTTGAAAAAAATACTACATCTAGAAAACTTAATTATCCACATGTTTTTTTTTATGTGAAGAAGCAAATTCGTAGAAGAAGATTTTCAAAAGTGATGTGTAACATACTATAATATCTTGGAACACCAATGAAGACTTATGTGTAAAAAAATAATATTTTATTTGTGGTTGTCTCCCCAAATTTGGCTATAAATTGGGGTGCATTGTAATGTATTGAGATATCCCTCATTCTATGAACAAACCTTTGAGTTCATAATATTTCTCTCTATATTTTTCCTTCATTTCTTCATTTAAATATAATTAGCATGTTAATTTCATATTCAAAGTTTTATACTTTGAATAATGAATAGCTAACTTCCTAAAGTTGAGATGAAAAGGTGAAATTCTTGGCATGATAATAAGGTTACTAAAAGGTAAGAATCTATGTTTTATATTATTTAATCATTATTTATTGTTTATGTTATATTTATTTCTTTCAGCATTTTTATACCCTACTTATAAGTGGGAGTTTTGATTTATTGTTGCTATATGTTACACTAAATTCTTGGAACCATTTAAATGTTAGTTTGATATTACCAACCATTTAAATGTGGCACATCGGACTCTGTCTGCATCTCCAAGCTCCATGAACTCGAAGATAACCTCGAGGGACTTGATCCAGCCCACGGCAATCATTGGGGTCCGTCGTCCCTGAAAACTCTTTAGGACGCATCTTCATGAATCTCTCATAGAAAGCCTCGGGCCCTGTCGGCCTGGTCGCCACAGCATGGTTCCCCGCAAACTGTGCGAAGAACTGAGTCATCCCAGCTAGCATCTGGGCATTCATGTCAGGTGGAGGGGGTGGTGGAGGTGATAAGTCTCTCTCCTGCCTCTGCTCCTCCCTGTCTTCTTGGCGAGGCTCATCATTTCTAGTGCGCTCGAGAATGCGTCTTAGGGGGCATACTATTCCATACATAACCCATACATAACCAACATGCATAATCTCTATAATTTATTTAAATTTAAATACTGAACAATAAAATAAATCTGGACGTAAAATATTTCCTGAAAACATGCTGTCAAATAATTCATGCTTTGAATAAAATGCTTAAATGTAAAACTTACAGACCGAAGACGTGACTTCATGAGCTTCTCGTGGTCAGTAGTAGTACAACCTTTTAGAGAACCATTGCTCTGATACTAGCTATAAAGGCCCGAAAATTCGTGTTTGAAAATTTGCGAAAAAATTAAAAATTTTCTTTTTAAAATAATTAAAATGCCTCATTCGCAAAATAAACTGATAAATCAAGTTTAATGTTTAAAAATGGCAGCGGAAGAAGTTATTGCTCAAAAATAACAAGTAAAGTAATCCAACAACTGATAAAAATGTTTGAGCATAAAAATGGCAAGGGATGTAAATGAGGTCCTCGGGTTCCACTACTGCCGACCCAAGCTAGCTCACTGGTCTTCGCCCTCGGCCCCGACATCATCAGTACCTACAACAATCAAGTCTAGTGAGCCTAAAGACTCAGCATGCATATATCGTAAATAACGAGTAAATAATATAATAAAGTTGCATGGGAGTAAAATATCATGTCATGAGGCATAATGTGAAAATAACTTGTCATGAGCAATTATAATACGTGCATAACTAACTGAAATCATAATGAAAATGTTTGCTCGTTGGAGCCCTGTAATGAAATAGCATGTAATAATTTTCTGGTGAGATTATGGTCTACGCAAGTGGCCCCTGCACTGAACTGAACTGAATTGACCGGTAACTAGCGACCGGGTGAAGTAATGAACGTCTGATCAGACTAATGCCACAGTATACTGGGTGGAACTGAACTGAACTGACCGGTAACTGGCGACTGGATAATACAATGATCCCATGATAATGAAATGGCCACAAGCAATATCGCATAAATCTCAAAAATGAACACTTTATATTTTTATGCACGTAATATATTTAAATGGCGTAATGAAATATCCTGTATTATTTTATCACATGGATTGGATCGTTCCCAGGCTCTCTGCGACCTAAATTTAACATGAAAAAATATGCAAATGATTTTCTTGACCAAACTTTGTAATTGAATCCAAAAACGAGACAATTACGCCCAACGACTTCGTATTTAATCATGACCCCGTGCCAACCCGAAACAACACCGAAACATCATTTAGTCATGAATAAATACACCTAAAATGATGAAATAATGCTCCAAAAATGATGCAAGTCGAAATTTTGGTGAATGGAGGCCAAAACATGAAACGCACTTTCGAGAGTCAATTTGGCACATCGCACCGTAAATTCTCGTACAACCTCAAAACTGATCCGAATCACAAACGGCCAAGAACATGACCTTCCTAACTCAATGAGGCACTGTCCAGTACAAGGCTATACACTAAAAGCTAACCAAGAACTCGAACGATCCACTGAACCAAAGTAGCATGTTGTTGTCCACAAAATACAGCAGCTGTGCTTTGGTTTCCTTGCGTCGTTTTCGAGGCTAATGGCCATTGGGGCTTGAACCACCGACCAGAACCTCTTACCAACATCCTAAGGAATTATTTGAACCATGGCTAAGGACCATAGGCCAGCCACAATTCGAATCACACCAGAAACAAACCATACGTCCCAACCGAGCACTAATTCTGCGCGTGGGATGTTGCTGGGGTTCTTGCTGTCATGGACCATTCCAGTGGCCATTTGGTTAACCATGGCATGATCTAGACATCCAGAGGTAGGGTGTGAACCATGGCTAAGGGCCAGAGGCCAACAAAGATCCACATCACTACACAAAATCGAACTATACTTGAAATAAGGGGAAGGGGCCGAAAATCTGTTCTTGTTTCTTTTTTATTTGAAAACCGATTCACCATATACCAAGCCTCAAAAGGGCGACTTGATCACGTCTTAGACATGATAGGGAGGTGTTATAATCATGGCTATAGGCCCCTGGGGCAGCCAAGATCAGACACTCCCCCCTTTACAGCAACATGACAGAAATCGAAGACAAAGGGACACATTTGGGGTGTTGCTGTCACATGCGAGTTTCCAGCGTGTATGGGACTGAACCAATGGACAAATGTGTTCCCAACATGTCCTAGTACATGCCTAGGATCAGCCTTGGAAGCCTGGAATCGAACCAATACCTGAAACAATGAAAACAAACCAACTCGTGAAGCATGAAATGAAGGACCGAAAATCTGCACCTCATTTTTTCGAAAATAGTATGGAAGGATTTCGGGTTTGAGTTTAAATAAATCATGAGTATGATGTTTTAAAATACTAATATGGCTTGAATGAAGAGTCAACAAAAATATAAACATGCCTTGGTTCGTTTTGAAAAGAAAACGAACGAAACGACGACGCGGCGCGGAGGAGGCGGAGTGATCTTCTTGATCTACTTTCTACTCAATTATTTTTCTCACTTACTCAAGCTATGAGGCTCACGTTTTGCTCTGAAATGCTCTCAATTTTTCGGTGATGGGGGAGGGGAAATGATGGTTAGGAGAGTGAGGGGAGTTCCAATAATAAAGGGGTTCAAATGGCATGACCAAGTCTTGCTCCCTTTTGAAATTTGAATTTGTTTGATATCAAAAATGATTGTTGGAGAGATACTAGAGTGACCGAATCCTACTTGCTAAACAAGGCTAGGATATTGATCTTATATTAATTAATTAAGTGTGAAAAGATTATCATGCTAAGGAATGACAAGGAAAGGGTCAAAGGTGAGTTGACAAACAATTGTTTAATCATCTAAGGGGGCCAAAAATTAAACAAATAAATGGAGGGGAAATATTGTTTAGTTAGTAAATTTTAAACCTTTAGATCTTTACCTATCCCTTAAATAATTTAGTGAATTAACACCTTAATTATGGAACCTAAATGAACTTATTTCCTACTCACCTCAAGTTACTTAAATAATTCCTTAAACCTCCTTTTAACTTAAATTAAGTTACTAGCTAGCTAAAATAAACTCTGGGAATGATTTCTAAATCTTAAACTCTATCTCAAAACTCCAACTCCAGTCCGGCCTCACTGAATTAACTGAAAAGATAAAAATTAAACTACTGCATAAAATAATTAACTTTAAAGAAAAGCATTTAAATACTCATGCAATAAAATCATTTTAATTTAAAATACTAGAATTATGCATGGCTTATACGTAGTCTAATTTACGGGTTCTACATAAGATTTCCGCACTGGACTGCACGAACCTTCCTTTCTTCCTTGCTAGCTTGGCCGAAACTTGTGAAGGATGAGGGGAAGCCGAAATCTTGGAGAATTTGGGAGCTTTTTAGTGTGCACTTTGTATAACATGGAACCTTGTATTTATAGACAAATTTTTGTCCCTTTGGCTCCCCTTGGCCGACCCCTTGGAGCACAAGAAATGCAATAATGGTGTGGTCATCCCCAAGAGTCACCTTGAACATCTCAAGGGTTATTTCTTACACCATGAACTTGTCCTAACCCTTAGCTTAATCCCTTAGCTCCTTTATGGGTTTATTCAAAAGTCATTTCTTGCATACTTAATTTGTCAAAACCTTTAGCTTATCTTTTAGCTTCCTTTGTGGTCTTGTTAAGACAAGCTTGGTTAAGCTTCTTTGAGATGAAGGATCGAGTCTTTGAGCTGGGGTTTTACTCCTCTCGTGACAACTCCTCGATGGATATGGTTATTCGCAGCTTAGCCTCCCGTTGTGCTCACTCCTGAGCTTTGAAGATACTTCATCGAGTTAAATTTGCTGAAAATTTGATTTGCTTTGGATCGTAAAATCCCGGGTTCTCACAGTTTTTGTTTGTAATATAACATTTCTTTCAGTTTCAGTTGGTGTTTGAATATCATCGTGTTGTTCAACCAAATGATTGTTAGGAATAGCTTCCTGTTCAACTGTTTGATCCACGAATTCTGGTTCTGGTGTATGAAGGATGTTTCGATTGACATGAACCTCTTCTTCACTATCATCTTCCAAGCTAATTTATGTTAAGCGGTCAGTTAGCTCAGCTGGATCAGTTGGCTTATTGGTTAGTGCAGATTCATCAAATACAACATGAATTGATTCTTCTACATTTAAAATACGCTTATTAAACACTTTGTAAGCCTTGCTAACGGAAGAATAGCCAAGAAATATTCCTTCATCGGATTTAGCATCAAATGTTTTCAGATAATTTTTGCCATTATTGTGAATAAAACAATTTAAACCAAATATCCTGAAATAAGATATCACACTTTTCTGTCCATGCCAGATCTCATATGACGTTTTAAATTATTTTTATTAATCATTTATCTGTTCTGAGTATAGCACACATTGTTTACTACTTCTACCCAAAATCTCTTAGATATATCGAAATCAGCAAGCATTGTTCTAGCTGCTTATTTAAGAGTACGATTTCTTCTTTCAGCTACACCATTTTGCTGAGGTGTTCTAGCTGCTGAGAACTCATGCTTAATTCCAGTATTTTCTAAAAATTTAGTATGATTTTGATTGACAAATTCAGTCCCTCAATCAGACCTTAGTATGTCAATTCCAACTGATTTTTCATTTAAAAGTCTTTTGAAAAGCTTAATCAGTTGTGCAGCAGTTTGGTATTTTGATTTGAGAAAAGTAACCCTAGTAAATCTTGAAAAATTATCAACAATTACCAAGGTGTATTTCAATCGCCTAAACTCATGACTGATATTGGATCAAAAAAATCCATGTACAACAGTTCTAAGCAGATGGAAGATGATTTACAACCCTTGTTTTTTAAGGAAGATCTTACTTGTTTACCAAACTGACATGCTGAACAAACTATATCTTTTGAGAAATCGATCTTAGGCAAACCAGTTACAATATCATGGTTAATCAGATAAATGATGGATTTGAAATTTAAGTGGTTCAACCTTTTATGCCACATCCCGTTCTTAGAAGAGTTTAAAGCTACAAAGCAAACTGGTGCATCAAGTTGATTACTCCAACTTATTTTGTAATTATTACCACATCGATTACCAGTTATGATGATGTCATCAGTTGAGTTCTTAACTGTGCAGGTGTGCTTGTTGAACCGAACAAAAAAATTATTATCACATAACTGACTAATGCTAATCAAGTTATATTTCAGATTGTCAACAAGTAGGTATCATTAATAACAATATTATCATGGATAAGCTTACCCACAGTTCTACTTTTTGAGTTATCTTCAAAACTGATGTCTGGACCAGAAAATTTAACTTGTTGGGATAGCACATCAGCATCTTCTGTCATATGTCTAGAGCATCCACTGTCCTAGATACCAAATTGATTCTTTTTTTGATGTTGCTGTTACCTGCAATCACACACGATGAATAATTTTGGTACCCAATCTATTTAGGTCCAAAACTGATTAGTCTTTTAAGAACCCAGACTTGAACTAGTCTAGCCGACTTTCCAGTTGATGTGTTCCAGATGATTTTGCTCGGCTTGTATGTACTTGATGTATTGTGTGTAGATGAATCAATATGATTTTTAACCTTTTTAAACTGGTTGTTCATTCGATATCTTTTCTGAAAAGACTTATTGTTATAATAATTGGAATAGCCACTCTTAAAGTTCTGATTTTTATAGCTGAATCATTTAGGTGACCAGCTTCGCGAATCATTTGAACTTGTAGGGCTATATCCAATTCCAAACTTCTTAGCCTTGTTCTTGTTTTCAATCGGCTGCTCAACTGGTTTACTTTGTTCTGAGGGTTGATGTACTATAGTTGATTTTACAAAGTGAATATATTTCCCTTTGCACATATTCAGCTTTGGCATAGTATCACTAGTAGAAGATTCATCTTGGCTATTAAAGCATAAACAAGTTTTTATCAGTAACTGATTTATGTAAATCTTGTATTTCAGTCAACGTGACTGATGACTTATTCCAAGCTCGAATCAGCTCAGTTTGTCTTGAATTTTCAAGTTTTAACTGCTGAAAGATCAAAGATTGGTTCTCAATCATTTTAGCTTTCTGCTCAGAAATCTCCCTTTTCAGTCTCAACCATTCAACTGATTCATCAGTTTCAGTTTTGTTGTCTTGGAGATCAGTTTGCTTTGCATTGGCCTTCTCAAATGAGAGAGCAAGCTTGTGAAACTCATTTACCATTTCGTGGAGTGTTGAAATAAGTTCTTCCCGTGTAAAATCAATTGAAGTGAAATCAAATACATGTTCATTGTTTGACTTCAGTTCTATGTCATCACCATTAAACACTTTACTTCATCTTCATCACTGGAGCTGCTCAAGCTCTCAAAATTTGATTCATCACAATTAGTTTCTGCCCATTTGGATTTGCTTTCTTCAGCTATCAAGACTTCATGCTTCTTTTTGAATGATCTTTTATCATCCTTATCTCTTCTCCTGTGCTCAAATGACTTATTTCCTATTTTAGTTGAACATCGACTGTCCTTCTTTGGCTTAGGACAGTCAGTAATAAAGTGTTCATTTTTGCCACAGTTGTAGCAAAAATTTGGTTCTTCTTTAGAGATGTTCCTGTGATATTGTCCTTGAAATGATCCTTGCCTTTTCATGAATCTTCCTAACTTCTTGACGAACAGTGACATAGCATCATTGCTTATCTGTTCTACAGACTTTTCAGTTGAACCAGTTTGTATAGATTTTGAGGAGCTGAGAGTAGTTGTAACTGGTGGAGTCGATGGTTCTCCTTATATCGTTTGTAGTTCAAATTCGTTTGCCTTAAGATCTGAAAATAGATCGTGTAACTCCACTTTGTTGAGATCTTTTGATTCTCTCATTGCCATTGTTTTCACATGCCATTCTTTGGGAAGTCCACGAACCACTTTCAATGCAACTTCTTTATTTGAATACACCTTCCCTAGTGCATTCAATTCATTTATGATGTTGCTGACTCATTCATCAAACTCGTTCATAGGTTCTCCAGTCTTTATTTTGATGTTATCAAACTTTTGTACTGTAACTGAGAGTTTGTTTTCCTTTTTTTGCTCATTTCCCTCACACAGCTGAATCAGCTTTTCCCAAATATCTTTGGCAGTCTTGCACATCTTTATTTTGTTGAAAGTATTTTTGTCCAATGTTTTGTACAAAATATCCTTGGCCACATTATCTAAATTTACTTTTTTTTTTCTTCAGTTGTCCACTATTCACGTGGTTTTTGGATACGATGAGGTGCTCCATAAGTTAGAGCAACAATAGTGTTAGCTATCATAATCTTCATTGGTCCGTCCGTTATAACATACCACATGTCGTCATCTTCTGTAGCTAAATGAGCCTGTATTCTGATTTTTCAATCATCGAATTCTTCTCTTGAGAACATAGGACTTTTGTTGAATGAAGACATAGTGATCAAACGTATGAATATAAATATTCATAAACAAGATTGAAACCTCTCTGATACCACCTGTTAGGATCGGTTATAAGGGTCGAAGTGTTTAGAAAGGGGGGTGTGGGGTTGAATAAACACTTAAATATATTGGACTCTTTTTCGATAAAGGTGAATCAGTTTGGCGATAAACTGAATTCAAGAATCTTGTTGTCAATGTCAATCAGTTAACTAGTATAAGTGCGGAAATAAACTGACTGACAGATTGAATACTCAAGGAATTGCTGAAGTAAAGAACACAAAAGATTTTACAGATGTTCTGAAAACTGACTGCAACACTGCCAAACTTAAATTTGGTCTTAACACTGCCAAATAAAAACTCTTAATATCTTTAAAACTTATCAGTATACAACTGATTTTCTTATCTTAGCACAACTGATCTTATGAGATCGTATACAACAATTTAATGTGCTAATACTCTTGCTGAGATGATAGCCTGAAAGCTATAAATATTACTATAAGTTTTTCTGTCTGAATATCGTAGCTGAGATTGTAAGCTTGAATTCAAAATTCACTCATAGTATTTGTTCACAAAAATTCTCTTTCTCAGCTGAACTTCACAACTATTTATAGACTTTTATCCCAACGGTAATACTGAATGCGTTTAAATAACTTATATACGTTGATCTGTCTTTTTTGAATGTGTCAACATTCTTCTGACAATATTACATTGTGACATTCTGTTATGCAGCGCTTCCACTACGAGTTAGAGTCTGTTTTGTACGAATTGTCGGTTGTTGGCTATGCTCCTAACTGATGACGTGTTAAACTGATTATCAGTTGACTATAAAGCCGATCGGTTGAGTTGTCTTTATAACTTATCAGTCTTAACTGATAGTTCAGTTAGCTTTGATCAGTTCGATTGCCTCTATTATTTTGCGCATTAATTATCAGTTTGGTCAACTTCAGTTCAAGATCGATTTAGTTCAGTTGAGTCGATCAGTTCTGCAATCTTCAAAAAATTTATTTTTCAAACTCCGAAATTCTAATTCCAATAGATATTATTGCATATATTTTATTAATATGATGGAAACGAGGAAAAATGTTTTGGAAGGAAGTGATTTAATTCTGACGGTAAGGAAATGGGGATTCGTGAGGGACAAAGCCCCAGTGGAACCCGTCTATGAGACGAAGCCCCGTGGGAACCCAACGATCGATTTTCCATCAAAAGGATATGATGATATGTAAGGCAAAGGCTCATTGATAAGCGAGAGTGTCACTGATGTCCCCGTCGACTATAAGCGAAGGCACATAACGGAAAAGTGGTTAATGTCGACTCGTTATCCGGTATCATGGTTACAGTTAAGATTGATCAATTGACCGAATTATGAAAGGATGATCACAATTAATAAACAGAATTCACCTTAAAGGAAATTTATATGTATATATTTTTTATGAAAGGAAAAATGTTTAAAGTTTATGCATCTTCATAAAAAGCTATTTTTTCTCAAAAGTAGTTTCCTTGTTGCATGTGAATGTATATGTATTACTTTTATAATGGTTAAGATTTGTTGAGTCAATAGATTCTATAAGTGTGAATGATGTAGGTGAGCATGATTTTGATGATATTGGAGGACCTGACGATTAAACTGGATGGACTGATGGTGCACATAACCCGAGGACCTTTGCTAGTTTTCTGCATTAGTATGATTTTAAAGAATTTATGATGTTTTTGAGAGGATTTAAGATGCTTATGCTTTATTTTTAAAATGTTAGTTTTAGGTTTGGTTCGACGGTTTACGATTTTACGTTTTGCACTGCATTCTTTTGGATTTTTAAATAATAGGTTGGTTGATTTATTTTAAATGGTGCAAATATATGTGTGTGTGTGTGTGTATATATATATATATGTAAGTATTTTTGACCGAATGGTATAAGAGAGAAAAAAATTCTAGTACATTTTAAAGAAAAAAAGTAGTAGACGTTTCAATTTGACAGTAGGTTTCACTTGTGCATCAGTAGATTTAGGCTAACTTGTACTAGTTGACTTCTTCTCTTCCTTTTTATTTATCAACAACATATGGTTTATTTAGGTAGGCAAAAACAGAGGCTAACTAATAACTAGTAAATTCTCGTACGACCTCGAAAATGATCCGAATGACAAACGGTCAAAAACATGACCTTCCCAACTCAATGAGGCACTGTTCAGTCCAAGGCAATAGGCTAAAAGCCAACCAAGAACACAAACGAGCCTTCTAAATGACACAGCAACTTGCTGTAAATTTCCAGCTGCTGCGCACCCGTGCGTCTTGTGTTGGTTTCGAGTCTATCAGCCATTGGGGCGTGAACCACCGACCAGAGACTCTTACCAACATCCCAAGGAATGATTTGAACCATGGATAAGGGCCCTAGGCCAGCCACAATCCGCATCACACCAAAACTCAACCGAAGGGTCCAACCGAGAGCAACGTGCATGCGTGTGTAGTGTTTATGCTATGATCGATGTCTCGTGTCGTTCCAATGGCCATTTGATTGACCATGGCACGATCTAGACATCTAGGAGCATGACTATGAACCGTGGCTAAGGGCCATAGGCCAACCAAGATCCACACCAAGCAACCACAAACCGAAACCATATGCTGAACAAATGAAGAAGCCGAATGGGGAAAGGGGCTGTTTTGATGTTTTGATTAAAAACCGAGGGGCCATGGACCAAGCCACCAAAAAGGTGACTTAGTCACGTCTTAGACTTGCTAGGGAAGTGATCTAACCATGGCTATAGGCCCTTGGGGCAGCCAAGATCAGATCCACACCCCTTGACACAAAAACTGAAATTTCGAAACACAAATCTGCGCCTATGGGAACTTGCTGTCATTCTGAATTTCCAGCAAGCATGGGGCTGGTTTGAATGGACCAACATGGTCCTAATGCATCCTACTACATGTAGCCACCTTGGGAGCCCGGGGTCGAACCACAACCTGAAACCATCAAAACTAAAAGAAAACGTGAAGCTGCCATGAAGAGCCGAAATTCTGCATGTGTTGTTTCAAAATGTTTGGACATGGATCTCGATTTTTGCTTGAATAAACATGATCATGTACTGAAAAATAAATGATAATATGACTTGATTGAGGTTTAGAAAGAATCTAGACATTCCTGGTTATCGTTTGAAATGAAAAGGAAAAGAAGAGACGAGACGGCGCGGAGGAGACGGAGTGGCTTGCTTCTCTACCTTTCTTGGCTCTCGATTTCTTGCCTTACTCCCTAGCTATGGCTCACGACTTTTACCTCTGAAAAGGGGTCTTATTTTCGGTGGAGGTGGAGGGGGAGTGATGGTTATGAAGGTGAGGAGAAGGGTGCACAATAATAGGATCATATCAAGACCAAGTCTTCCCAAATTTGAATTTTGAATTATGGTTTGATATCAAATGAGTTGGTGGATGCTTCTAGGAGGTAGTGGCCGAATTCTCTCTTGATTCTAGACTAGGATATGTCCGGTAATTAATTAATTAAGGGTGGTCATTAAATGGAAAGATTAACATGCTAATAGATGGCAAGGAAAGGGTCAAAAGTGAGTTGGCATAACATAGTTGACACACTAATGGGGTGGCCGAAATTTGCTAAAAAAAAGAAGGGAAGATGTTGATTATCTAGTCAACTAATAATCCTTAGAAGCCTTACTAATCCTTTAATTAATTTAGTGAGCTAACCCCTTAATTAAATAACTTAAATGAGTTCATTTATTAATCACCTCAAATAATTATATTAAATCCTCAAACCTCCCTTACTAACTTAAATGAACTTGGTTGCTAGCTAAATTAACTTCTGGAAATATTTCACGAATCTTAAATTCTATCTCAAAACTCCAACTCCGGTCCGGCCTCCGGCCTCACTGAAATAACTGAAATGCTAAAACTCAAACTACTGAACTGAAATAATAAAATAATTAACTTCAAATAAATGCATTTAAAATAATCATGCAATGAAGTCAATTAAATTTTAAAAAATCTAGAATTATGCATGGCTTATACGTCTACTGATTTACGGGTTCTACAATCCTTCCCTCCTTGAAATAAATTTCGTCCTCGAAATTAGAACTCACCGAATAACTCGGGGTAACGCTCCCTCATCCCCGACTCAGACTCCCACGTAGCTTCCTCCTCAGAATGATTGAGCCATTTGACCTTGACTCGCTTAACCAGCTTGTTCCGAAGCTTCTTCTCCTGCCTGTCTAGGATCTGCACGGGTCTCTCCTCATAAGATAAGTTCGGAGTAAGCTGCAACGGCTCGAAATTCAGCACATGCGAAGGATTTTCCATATACTTCCTCAGCATGGAGACGTGAAAGACATTGTGTACTCCGGCCAGATTCGGCGGAAGAGCCACACGATACGCTAGCGTCCCAACTCTGTCGAGGATCTCAAACGGTCCAATGAATCTCGGACTGAGCTTCCCTTTCTTGCGAAATCTCATGACACCCTTCATAGGTGCCACTTTCACGAAGACATGATCGCCCACTGCAAACTCTAAGTCTCTCCTCCGCTTATCGGTATAACTCTTCTGTCGGCTCTGAGCAGTCCTCATCCTATCACGGATCTTGAATACCACATCTGCTGCCTGCTGAACAATCTCTGGACCCAACTCTGCTCTTTCTCCTACTTCATCCCAATGAACAGGAGATCTACACTTGCGGCCATACAGTGCTTCATATGGAGCCATACCTATAGACGACTGGAAACTGTTGTTATAGGTGAACTCTACTAATGGTAAGTTCGACTCCCAACTCCCTGAGAAATCAATGACGCAAGCGCGAAGAAGATCCTCCAAAATCTGAATAACTCGCTCCGACTGCCCATCCGTCTGCGGATGGAAAGCTATGCTAAACAGCAACTTCGTACCCAAAGTCGAATGCAAACTCTTCCAAAATGAGGAAGTGAATCTGGGATCTCTGTCGGATACGATAGAAACCGGAATACCATGGAGTCGGACTATCTCTCGGATATACAGCTCTGCATACTGAATCATGGTGAAAGTCGTCTTAATAGGCAAGAAGTGCGCTGATTTGGTAAGACGATCTACAATCACCCAAATAGCATTCGATCCTCTGGCTGACATCGGCAATCCGGTCACAAAGTCCATGGTAATGTTCTCCCACTTCCACTCGGGAATAGGAAGAGGCTTGAGCAAACCTGCTGGTCTCTGATGCTCGGCCTTCACTAACTGGCAAGTCAGGCACTCGGATACAAAACGCCTGATGTCCTTCTTCATCCCTGGCCACCAATACAATAGCTGCAGATCTTTGTACATCTTCGTAATCCCAGGGTGAATGGAGTACGAGGACGTATGGGCCTCTGATAAGATGTCTGCTCGGATAGAATCACTGCTAGGAACCCATATCCTATCTCGGTATCTCACAATACCGTCGCTGACTGTATACAAAACACTGCCCCTGCCCTTGGCTTCATCTCTCTTCTTCCACTGTGCCAACTGCTCATCTGCGGCCTGACCACTGCGAATACGGTCCAAAAGGGAAGACTGAATGGTCAAGGTAGATAGACGAGGAACTCTACCTCGAGGGTAAGTCTCAAGATCAAACCTCTGCATCTCGATCTGAAGAGGTTTCTGAATCGTCAAATGAGCCATCACTGCGACTTTCCTGCTCAAAGCATCCGCAACTACATTAGCTTTACCCGGGTGGTAGCTAATGTCACAATCGTAGTCTTTCACAAGCTCCAACCAACGCCTCTGACGCATGTTCAGCTCCTTCTGCGTAAAGAAATACTTGAGGCTCTTGTGGTCGGTAAAGATCTGGCACTTCTCTCCATACAGATAGTGCCTCCAAATCTTCAAAGCAAAAACTACGGCCGCTAACTCCAGATCATGGGTAGGGTAATTCTTCTCATGGATTTTCAGCTGTCGAGAAGCATACGCTATCACTCTCCCATGCTGCATCAAAACTGCACCTAAACCAAGCTTCTAAGCATCGGTATAAAGGACAAACTCGCCGGGCCCTGATGGCATGGCCAAAACTGGTGCTGAAATAAGAGCTTGCTTCAAAGTATCGAAGCTCTTCTGACACTCCTCGCTCCACACAAACTTCACATTTTTCTTTGTCAGTGCTGTGAGTGGAACGGCGATAGAGGAGAATCCCTGGATGAATTTTCTCTAATATCCTGCTAGCCCAAGGAAACTGCGGATCTCGGATGCATTCTGAGGCACAACCCAATCTCTGACTGCTGCAACTTTTGCGGGGTCTACCTCAATACCACTGCTAGAAACAATGTGGCCCAAGAACGCCACCTTCTCTAACCAGAATTCGCACTTACTGAACTTTGCGAATAATTTGTGCTTCTGCAATGTCTGCAACACTGTGGTCAGATGTTTGCTGTGCTCCTCTCGACTCTTGGAGTAGACGAGAATGTCATCTATGAACACTATCACAAACTGGTCGAGGTACGGCTGAAATACGCGATTCATGAGATCCATTAAGATCGCTGGCACATTCGTCAGACCGAACGGCATCACAAAGAACTCGTAGTGACCATAACGAGTCCTGAAAGCTGTCTTCGAAACATCAGCATCTCTCACCCTCAACTGGTGATAACCAGAACGCAGATCTATCTTGGAGAAAATCGAAGCTCCCTGCAACTGGTCAAACAGATCCTCAATCCTCGACAGTGGGAATTTATTCTTCACTGTAACCCTGTTCAACTCCCGGTAGTCAATGCAAAGCCTCATCGTGCCATCCTTCTTTTTTACAAATAAGACTGGCGCGCCCCATGGTGAAAAGCTCGGGCGAATGAACTCCTTGTCGAGAAGTTCCTGAATCTGCTTCTTAAGCTCTGCCATCTCTGTCGGTGCTAGTCGGTATGGCGCTTTGGATATCGGAGCCGTACCTGGCATAAGCTCAATGGAAAACTCCACCTCTCTCTCGGGTGGCATACCAGAGACGTCTTCGGGAAAAACGTCTAAGAAATCTCTGACAATCGGAACATCTAAGGCTGACTGGCTGGGTTCCTCGGGGACAGATAAAAAGGTCGCTAGAAATGCCCGACACCCTCTATGCATGAGTTTCCTAGCCTGAACATAAGGAATAATGCGCGGTAAAGGAAAGTACCTGTCCGGCTCAAATAAGAACTGCTCCATTCCAGGCGGTCGGACAAGAACAGATCTCCGCTGGAAGTCTATCAATACTCTGTTCCTCAATAGACAGTCCATCCCTAGGATGATGTCAAATTCCGGCATCGGTAGCACAATCAGATCAGCATAAACAAGATTACCGTGCAGCTGAAGGTCTATATCTCGGATAACATTGGTGGCTGCCATCTCCTCGCCTGACGGCAACACTACTGAAAAGGCTGTATCTAGCCCAATGGTCTGGATCTTGAGAAAGTTTGCAAAGACCTCCGAAATAAATAAGTGAGTGGCCCCTGAATCTAATAAGGCCTTGGTAGCGGAACCAGATATAAAAATTCTCCCTGAAAGAGCGGAGCTCTAAGTTGAATCCCACTACAAGATCTAAACTTATAGACATGCAAAGGTCAAGGTTCCTCTAGCTTAATTCCCCTGAAATAAATCTGAGTAGAGCATGCAATCCTATAACAGTTCTAAGTTCAAAAATCACAATCCCGATTCCCAAAATGCTGAAATTCGAAGAATAACTTAAAGTTTAAAGGTACGTGTCAACAACATAGTCTCCGGGTTGGTTTTCGCGGCATGGAGAGCAAAAACTCTGCCTTGGGTAGGCAGATTTCTCTGAGGGCACTGCAGCAACATGTGGTCTGGACTGCCGTACCTAAAACACTTTCCTGAGCCAGCCATGCATGCTCCAGGATGGCGACGTGAGCACCTGGGATAGACTGGGTGCTCCTGAGTCCTCGGGGCTGGGCATCCCCGCTGCTGCTGCTGCTGGCCTCGGTTCCTGGCGGTCCATGAAAAGGCCTCTTATTCTGCTGCTGATGCTGATGAGGAGGAGGGCGGTGCGGTGCCTGGACTGGGCGCTTGCCCTGGCGATCCCTCTCGATATCCCGCAGATCCTGCTCTGCGGCTAAGGCCTTGGAGACGGCAATCTCATAAGTAGCAGGGTCAGATACCCTAACATCCCGGCGCAAGATCGGCCGTAAACCCACCAGGAAGTGCATCAGCTTGGCTCTGGCATCATTCGCTATCAGGGGCACAAAGTGACAGCCCCTCTCGAACTTACGGATAAACTCCGTAACCGTCATATCCCCCTGTCTCAGACTCATGAACTCGGTGGTCAGCCTGGTGCGAACCTCCTAAGCAAAATACTTGGAGTATAAAACCTCCGTAAAGCGGGTCCAAGAAAGTGTAGCCAATGTCAGGGCTACCGAAGCTCCTTCCCACCATAAGCGGGCGTCTCCAGTGAACAGGTAGGTGGCACATCGGACTCGGTCTGCGTCTCCCAGCTCCATAAAATCGAAGATAACCTCGAGGGATTTGATCCATCCCTCGGCAACCATGGGGTCAGATGTCCCATAGAATTCCTTCGGGCGCATCTTCATGAATCGCTCATAAACAGCCTCGGGCCCTGTCGGCCTGGCTGCGGCTGCGGCTACGGCTGCGGCATTGCCCCCCGCAAACTGTGCGAAGAACTGTGCCATCCCAGCTAACATCTGGGCACTCATGTCCGGTGGGGGCGGTGGAGGAGGTGGTAGGTCTCCGTCCGGTCTACGCTCCTCCCTATCCTCTCGGCGAGGCTCCTTCTCTCTGTTGCGCTCTAAAATGCGTCTAGGGGGCATACTGTTCCAACATAACCCATACGTAACTAACATGCATAATTCCATAATTTATTTTAAACGAACACTGAAATACTGAAAATCTGGAAGCATGCTGACAAAATAATTCATGCTTTAACTAAAATGCTGAACAAAATGCTGAACTGAAAAACTTACAGACCGAAGACGTGGATTCGTGAGCTTCTCGCGGTCAGTAGTAGTGAAACCCTATACAGAACCTGGCTCTGATACCAACTACAAAAAGCCCTAAAACTCCTTGCTTGAAAATTTGCGGAAAATTAAAAATTTTCTTTTTAAAAGAACTTAAGTGGCCTCATTCATAAAATCACTGGTGAATCAAGTTCAATATTTCAAAATATTGCAGCGGAAGAAAATAAAGTTTGCCAAAAATCACAATTTAAAAATATCCAACGACTAATAAAATGTTTGCGGAATAAAATGACGACTGCTGCTCTGAGGTCCTCGGGTGCCACTACTGCCGACCCAAGCTAGCTCACTGGTCCCCGCCCTCGGCCCTGGCCTCAACAGTACCTACAACAATCAAGTCTAGTGAGCCTAAAGACTCAGCATGCATATATCGCAGGTAACGAGTAAAATCTGAATTAAAATATGAATGGGATAAAATATCATGTCATGAGGCATGCTGAAAATACTCTGTACTGAGCAATTATAATACGTGCATAACTGAACTGATAATCACAAAAAAATGTTTGTTCCTTGGAGCCTGTACAGAAATAACTGATAAAATTTTCTGTTGAGATTATGTTTTACGCCTGTGGCCACTGCACTAAGCTGAACTGATCGGTAACTGGCTACCGGGGAGGCTGAAACTGAACTGAGCTGGCCGGTCACTGGCGACCGGGTGGTACCATACTGAACTGATCGGTCACTGGCGACCGTATAAAATAACACTCCCACATAGTGAATGAACCACAAGCCATATCGCATAAATCTCAAAAATAATCATTTTCTGTTTTCATGCACGTAATATAATTAACTGACGTAATGAAAAATCCTGTAATTTTACCAACTGGATTGGATTGGATCGTCCCCAGGCTCGCTGCAACCTAACTGTGCCATGAAAAATATGCAATAGCTTAAACTTGACCAAATATGCAATTTAGTTCAAAAGATGCGACTTTGACGCCTAATGACTTCGCATTTAATCATGACTCCGAGCCAACCTGAACCGACACCGAACAGACGTATAGTCATGATTAAAATATGCTGAAAAATCATAAAATAATGCTCCTAAAATGATAGGGTCGAAATCTAGGTGGAATGGAGGCCAAAACACGAAACGCTCTTTCGAGAGTCAATTTGGCACATCGCACCGTAAATTCTCGTACGACCTCGAAAATGATCCGAATGACAAACGGTCAAAAACATGACCTTCACAACTCAATGAGGCACTGTCCAGTCCAAGGCAATGGGCTAAAAGCCAACCAAGAACTCACACGAGCCTTCTAAACGACACAGCAACTTGCTGTAAATTTCCAGCAGCTGCGCACCCGTGCGTCTTGTGTTGGTTTCGAGTCTATCAGCCATTGGGGCGTGAACCACCGACCAGAGACTCTTACCAACATCCCAAGGAATGATTTTTACCATGGCTAAGGGCCCTAGGCCAGCCACAATCCGCATCACACCAAAACTCAACCGAAGGGTCCAACCGAGAGCAACGTGCATGCGTGTGTAGTGTTTATGCTATGATCGATGTCTCGTGTCGTTCCAATGGCCATTTGATTGACCATGGCACGATCTAGACATCTAGGAGCATGATATGAACCGTGGCTAAGGGCCATAGGCCAACCAAGATCCACACCAAGCAACCACAAACCGAAACCATATGCTGAACAAATGAAGAAGCCGAATGGGGAAAGGGGCTGTTTTGATGTTTTGATTAAAAACCGAGGGGCCATGGACCAAGCCACCAAAAGGGTGACTTCGTCACGTCTTAGACTTGCTAGGGAAGTGATCTAACCATGGCTATAGGCCTTTGGGCAGCCAAGATCAGATCCACACCCCTTGACACAAAAACTGAAATTTCGAAACACAAATCTGCGCCTATGGTAACTTGCTGTCATTCTGAATTTCCAGCAAGCATGGGGCTGGTTTGAATGGACCAACATGGTCCTAATGCATCCTACTACATGTATATAAACCGCCTTGGGAGCCTGGGGTCGAACCACAACCTGAAACCATCAAAACTAAAAGAAAACGTGAAGCTGCCATGAAGAGCCGAAATTCTGCATGTGTTGTTTCAAAATGTTTGGACATGGATCTCGATTTTTGCTTGAATAAACATGATCATTTACTGAAAAATAAATGATAATATGACTTGATTGAGGTTTAGAAAGAATCTAGACATGCCTGGTTATCGTTTGAAATGAAAAGGAAAAGAAGAGACGAGACGGCGCGGAGGAGACGGAGTGGCTTGCTTCTCTACCTTTCTTGGCTCTCGATTTCTTGCCTTACTCCCTAGATATGGCTCACGACTTTTACCTCTGAAAAGGGGTCTTATTTTTGGTGGAGGTGGAGGGGGAGTGATGGTTATGAAGGTGAGGAGAAGGGTGCACAATAATAGGATCATATCAAGACCAAGTCTTCCCAAATTTGAATTTTGAATTATGGTTTGATATCAAATGAGTTGGTGGATGCTTCTAGGAGGTAGTGGCCGAATTCTCTCTTGATTCTAGACTAGGATATGTCCGCTAATTAATTAATTAAGGGTGGTCATTAAATGGAAAGATTAACATGCTAATAGATGGCAAGGAAAGGGTCAAAAGTGAGTTGGCATAACATAGTTGACACACTAATGGGGTGGCCGAAATTTGCTAAAAAAAAGAAGGGGAGATGTTGATTATCTAGTCAACTAATAATCCTTAGAAGCCTTATTAATCCTTTAATTAATTTAGTGAGCTAACCCCTTAATTAAATAACTTAAATGAGTTCATTTCTTAATCACCTCAAATAATTAAATTAAATCCTCAAACCTCCCTTACTAACTTAAATGAACTTGGTTGCTAGCTAAATTAACTTCTGGAAATATTTCTCGAATCTTAAATTCTATCTCAAAACTCCAACTCCGGTCCGGCCTCACTGAAATAACTGAAATGCTAAAAATCAAACTACTGAACTGAAATAATAAAATAATTAACTTCAAATAAATGCATTTAAAATAATCATGCAATGAAGTCAATTAAATTTTAAAAAATCTAGAATTATGCATGGCTTATACGTCTACTGATTTACGGGTTCTACACGACTGATACTGACTCCAAGAAAGCCAAACTGCCCACTCAGTCATATCATATCACCTCTCTACCTAAGAGGTAGATCGTTGTAGCTAATGTTGAGAAATTTATGCAATCCATTGACAAACAACAACAAGATGATGATGAAGATGAATTATCATTGAGCGAACTTCTTTCTACTCCTCCTTTGACCAAGAAAACTGAAGCATTGATGTCTAATGCGGAATTCATCCTATCTGAGAAAGACTGATGTCAAAAAAGAAAAAATCCGAAAGAACAAGACAAACCTAAGACTTCCTCCTCGTCATCTCAGCAAAAAAAGTCACCTAGTGGAAGTTCTGGTAGCAGTGGTTGTTTTCATTATCACAACAGCTCAAGTAGCACATACAAACCAAGTCATACCCCTCATCAACCGTTCAAGAAATGATATATTAGGAGATATATTTCTTTTGCAGAAATTTCATAATATATTGTAGTGCATTAATATATGTTCTTATATTTTACTTCTTATAGGTATATTAGTTTTGAAATCATCAAAAGCAGCTTCATCGTAAGTACGTCCAAAATACAACGGTTTTTGCTAAAACCGTTGTTAAAAACATACGACAACGGTTTTTCGCAAAAACCTTGTCGTATGTGCGTTGTTGTATGCAGAATTTCTTGTAGTGAATATTAGTTATCCAGACTCGAATACACCTACTGATGGATGAAGTTAATGAATTCTATGCCGAAAAGATCAAATTTTTTTATGAATTGGTGGAATTCAGGACATGATTATTTGCATCAAAACTGAAGAAAAAGGATGAGCTAAAGAGTTACATAGTGTTAGAAAAAGTTGTTCTACATAAATTCAAGACTGTGGTCATAGCTGAAGCTCTTCAACGACGAGATTATCTCCTAGATCTTCTAAATATTCAAAATCTGACTACAGGTTGTACCAAAGAAATATACAATTACATTCCTGAAAGGGATCGTTTAAGAAGCCCGAAATGCGCAACAGAAGTTTCAAAATAATTTTTAAGGGCAAAAATCGAACACCTCAAGCCTATAGTATGTAGCAAATACGAAAAACACAATATGACATTCATAGGGTGTTTTTAGAAAAATTACCTATCAATCTCAAAGATTGATTATTGGCTCCAACTAACATGTAAACACCTTAGCTCTTGAATGGAAAGACAATCTACAAGCTTCCCATTGAGCACTCCTTCTCAAATATTAAGCCCACCACCAACTAGCTAGAACCCCTTTTATTTTGCACTAGAAAAATAAGAGGATTTTTCTTTTAGAATAGGGTGCAATCTTCAACTATTGAAGAAGAAAAAATGGAGAGAATATGCATGTAAAATTTCGGCCATGGTATGCTAGGGGAGAGAAGGGAGAGTTTCTTGGTTGTTCAAAAAGATGTTGTGTATCCCAAAGGCATGCCATGCCTTGGATTTTAATTTAATTGTCTCAAACAAATTTGAGACCAATTAACCTTACTTGATTTTACTCAAGCCCATTAGTTGAATAATTATTTCTAATTGGGTTCTACAAGGTCAAATGTTGTTTAATTAATTAAACACTTGAATTTATTTAATTATTTGGACTCTACTAGGCCCACTAGTGTTTAATTAATTCAACACTTGAATTAATTTAATTTAGTCCATAATAATGTTTATGAAAATCATAATTTTCAAATACATTATTTGTTTGGCCAACTTTTAATTTAGAAACACTTCCTCAAATTAAAAGTTACATTCTCCTTATAGAAGTCATACTTCTATTTATTTACACTTATAAACTCCTTTATAAGCCGTTCAACACATTGAACTATTTTACTTCTCAACGGGATCGAGAAAGCTAGTACTTGTGTGGCCCTCAATGGTTTATTGATACAACTAGCAGTGGATTCACATCTCCATGTGATTCGGGACTAAACATGTCCTTATATGAGCATACCTCAATTGCTCCATTATGACTTATCAACTCCTTGATAATAAGAACGTCAGAACTCAAGTCTGATAGTAACGAACCAATCATGTTAAACGCCTAGCAGCATCGTTTACATGATTCCCTAGGTATCAGATGATAGTGCCTGCAAGAACCATTTAATTATAGTTAACGTACAGTACGGTCCATTCATCTCGTATATCATGACCGATTCGACAACTATTGGTATATCGAGAGCTGTCAAAGAATCGATACTATGTGTCATGTCGTAGTTGCATCGATGGTGTAATTTATGAAACCCCTTTCATAATTACCACCATACTCTGATAAGAGTTTTCATACTACATATACATGTGATCACATAGGATATCCATACCCGAAGGTAAGCGGTAAATCCTCGACTACAATGCATCGACTCCTATATTTTTCGACAAAACACCCAACCTTGCCACCTGATGACCCCATGAGAGTCGGTAAGCAAGTCAAAGTGCAATGCTAGCATATAGAGTCTCAATGTTGTCCCGGGTCATAAGGACTAATGGTGTACAACCATAAACTAGGACATTTCCACTCGATAAGTGAGAACCACTTGGAAAGTTCTTTATGGAGGGTTGTCCAGTGCACTCTACAAGGAGCACCTATTTGCATGTTCAGACATCATAATGTCCCCTACCAATGAAACATGGTACTCACATCGCAGATACTAGTCTCGAACTCGAGCGGCCTATATCATTCTTTGCGGCGGCTGAATCGACTAGGAACTGTTTAGAATATACAGTATTCCAAATATGAGTTTCATGATACTCATCATATGAGCATCTCATATTCTTTCTACTATTTGTATATTCAAGGACTTTATCTATGCAACTAGCATGAGTATACAGATAAAGATGTGCCAAAAAAATAATTTCAAATATTATTAAAATAAAGATTGTTTATACATAGAGTTTAAACATGAACCTTCGGCCAACACTTGGCTCGACGGACACCTACTCTAACAATCTCCCACTTGCACTAGAGCCAACTACCCATATGCTTCAAACCCATCGATTCGCAATACTTCTCGAATAATGGTCCCCAGGTAAAGGCTTAGTTAGTGGATCAGCAACATTATCTGCGGAGCCGACTTTGTCAATCGACACTTCTCCTCTTTCCACAATCTCTCGGAGGATGTGGTCATTTCTCAATACATGTTAGGAATTCTGATTAGACATTGGTTCCTTTGCTTGAGCAATGGCTTCTGTGTTGTTCCAAAACACCGGGAAAGGAGCAAATCCATTAGGAATGACGCCCAACTCTTGGACGAAATTCCTTATTCAAATAGCCTCCTTTACTGCAGCTGATGCAGCAATGTATTCTGCCTCAGTGGTGGAATCCGCTGTACTGTCTTGCTTGGAACTCTTCCAAGAAACAGCAGCACCATTGAGCATGAATATGAACCCAGAGGTTGACTTCGAGTCATCGATATCGCTTTGGAAGCTAGAGTCGTTATAGCCTTCCAATTTAAGTTCCCCACCCCCATAGACCAAGAACAATTTATTAGTCCTTCTCAAATACTTGAGGATGTCTTTCACAGCTTTCCAATGTGGAAGACTTGGGTTCGATTGATATCTACTCACTACACTTAGTGCGAAAGCCACGTCAGGACGTGTAGATACCATCCCATACATGATGCTACCAATTGCAGATGCATACGGAATGCGTGTCATCACCGCTATCTCTGCATCAGTCTTGGGAGACATACACTTGGATAGGGACACGCCATGACACATTGGTAGATGTCCTCTCTTGGACTCATCCATCGAGAACCGTTTCACAATGGTATCAATGTATGTGGACTGGGTGAGACCAAGCAATCTTCTTGATCTATCTCTATAGATCTGTATTCCCAATACAAAAGATGTTTCACCCAAGTCCTGCATCGAGAACTTATTCGCTAACCATATTTTAGTTGATTGCGCATTCCTACATCATTCCCAATGAGTAGAATATCATCAACATAAAGCACCAGGAATGTCACAGCACTCCCACTGACCTTCTTATACACACAAGGTTTCTCAGGATTCATAGTAAAACCAAACTCTTTGATTGTACTATCGAATCTAAGGTTCCAACTCCTAGATGCCTGCTTTAGACCATATATAGATCTTTGAAGTTTGCATACCATATGCTCACTTCCGACAGATGTAAAACCTTCAGGTTGAGACATGTAAATCTCTTCCTTAATATCCCATTAAGAAAGGCTATCTTGACATCCATCTGCCATATCTCATAGTCATACCATGCAGCTATGGCTAACAATATCCTTATGGACTTGAACATTGCAACTGGAGAAAAGGTTTCCTCAAAGTCAATTCTTTGTATTTGAGTATAACCTTTTGCCACCAATCGCGCCTTGAAGGTCAATACCTTCCCATCCGCCCCATGTTTCTTCTTGTAAATCCATTTACACCCTATGAGAACAATTCCCTCAGGTGGATCCACGAGATTCCACAGTTGGTTCTAATGCATGGAATTCATCTCAGATTCCGTTGCTTCAAGCCACTTGGATGAATCGGCATCAGATAATGCTTTCTTGAAGGTCCTTGGATCACATCCATGGTTAGGCTCATCATGGCTCTCTTCAAGAAGCAGACCATACCTCATAGGTGGTCTCGAGACTCTCTCGAATCTTCTAGGAGCTTGTATCTCCTCTCTTGGCTCTTCGGGTGTGGGTTCTTCATTGTGGGTGTCTCTCGAACCTCTTTGAGTTCTATCATCTCCCCTTTTCTATCCAATTGTAATTCTTTTTCCAAAGAGGTTGCATTCCTAGAAACAAACACCTTTGTTTCTTGGGGATGATAGAAATAATATCCAACTGAATTCCTTGGATATCCCATAAAGTAACATAAAATGGATCGACTATCCAATTTATCTCCCACTACCTGCTTCACATAAGCAGGGCATCCCCATATTCAAAGATAAGAATATTTGGGAGGCTTACCCATCCATATCTCATATGGTGTCTTATCAACTGCCTTTGAATGGACATTGTTCAACAACAGTGCCGCTGTCTGAAGCGCATATCCCCAAAATGATGGCGGCAACTCCGTGAACCCCATCATAGACCAAACCATGTCCATCAAAGTCTGGTTACAACGCTTCGAAACACCATTCAACTGTGGTGTAGCAGGCGGAGTCCACTGTGAGAGAATCCCATTCTCCCTAAGATACTCTTGGAACTCGGCACTCAAGTACTCACCACCTCGATCCGATCGAAGTGTCTTGATGCTTCATCCCAAATGTTTCTCTACATCATTTCTGAATTCTTTGAACCTTTCAAAGGCTTCAGACTTGTATTTTATCAAATACACATACCCATACCTCGAAAAATCATCGGTAAAGGTGATGAAGTAGGCTTGTCCATGCTTAGTGGTGATGCTAAGCGGACCACACACATCGGTATGGATCAAATCCAATAACCCTTTGGCTCGCTCCACATGCCCCTTAAAGGGAATTTTGGTCATCTTTCCTTTTTGACAGGATTCACAAGTTTGGAGAGAATTAATATCAGACATATCAAACATGCCCACTCCCACTAGCTTGTTCATCCTTCTTAGAGAAATATGTCCTAATCGAGCATGCCATAATTGTCTTATTTTCGCTTGTTTGTTATTGTTATTGCTTGGACCTTGTTTAGTGAAATATCTTTCAATTTTAAGGTGTAGAGATCGTTTTCAAGTTCTCCAGTACCAATCAAACATTCATTCTTGTAAATGTTGCAAACACTTTTGCTAAATAAACAAGAATATCCATCTTTATCAAGCATAGAAATGGAAACAATGTTTTTTACTAAATCTGATACAAACAAAACATCTCTTAAAATCAACTTAAAATCATTGTTTTAAAGCAAGTAAACATCTCCTATGGCCTTGGCAGCAACTCTTGCTCCATTGCGCATCCTCAAGAAGGTCTCACCATCCCTAAGCCTCCTACTTCTTCCCATCACCTGCAAATCATTACAGAGATATGAGCCACAGCCGGTATCCAATACCCAATAAGTAGAGTTAATTGAAATGTTTACTTCAATATAGAACATACCGTTTCCTGAACTCTTCTGGGCAAGATATTCTCTGCAGTTACGCCTCCAATGTCCAGGCTTCTTGCAGTGATGATAAATGTCAGCAGTCTTGTCAGCTTTAACTAGTGTAGCTGCCACAGCGGGACTCGGAGCTTGCCTCTTCAAGGGCACGTTCTTCTTGGGACGTTGGAAAGAACGCTTCTTTCCCTTCCCACGTGGATCAATCTTCGTACCAGATGAAGAACCCACATAAAAAACCGACTTCTCTTTCTTGATAGTGGATTCAAACGTCACAAGCATGTTCACTAACTCCTCAAGGGTAGGCTTTAGCTTGTTCATGTTAAAGTTCTGTGGGGACCCGGACGCTAATTCATTTCTTAATCATCTTTGGGAATAATTGAATCAATAAAGATAAACAGGGTCTAAATTTTTTTTTAATACAAGAGTGCGCAACATATGAAATAAATCTTATTTCATACACAAGATCTGTAAGGCCCGAGATGTAATTACTGTAATCAGACGTTGATTAATTGACAGGATTGAGGTTATACGAACTTGAATGGAGAAGCCGGGCGTCGTTGCATTGTGAGCCAAGATTTTGGACAGAATCTCTGGCGCCCGAGCGGTAGCAAATAACCGCCCGAGCGCCAGTGTCACACAAGAGTAGGGTTTGGACAGAACCTGTTGCGCCCGAGCGGTAAAGAGTTACCGCCCGAGCGCCAATGGACAATAGCTAAGTATTCGGGCAGAGTGTTCCGCGCCCGAGTGGTACATTTTAACCGCTCGAGCGCCGCTGAAGTTTTGTGGAAAATCAGCCACGTTTCAATTTAATGCAAAGTGATATTTATATAGGATGTGCACGTCATTCCTCTTCAGAATTCTGAGAAAAGGGTTGAGGAGGATTATGAAATAATCCTTGCGCCTTTTACCTTATAGATTTGTGATTTGCGAAAGATCCGCCCGTCTGATTTTTAATCTGACTTCAGTATTGTGTTCCTATCAACGCAGGCTACAACTGGACGTAAGTTTTGTTACGTTTAGACATGATTTGAAATTATGATATTGTCAGAATTGAATATGAATCAGATATGATGTTTCTGCTACAGTAGGCATTGTAAAATTGAAGTTAGATTAAAGAATAGACTGGTTATACAATTGTTATGATTTTCAGAGTTGAATTGATTGAGATTTGATATTAGAGTTGAGTTATTACTGATCTTAAGTGTACCGATATTGAGATTAGGAATTGTATTGGTACTGATTATGAATTTTGGTAGTATCTCTGTGATGTTGAGATTGACGGGGTTATCGAGATTGTATCGTCATGCCGTCAAAACATCCGTTGATTTAGATTGGTCAGATTCAGTAATGATTTCGATTGCATCGTGATATCATTGATATGAATTAGATTGTGCCTTGTTCAGATATGGATCAGAGTATCGAGACTGTATTGTCATGCCGTCAAAACATCCGTTGATTTAGATTGGTCAGATTCAGTAATGATTTCGATTGCATCGTGATATCATTGATATGAATTAGATTGTGCCTTGTTCAGATATGGATCAGAGTATGTATTGATTTGAGTATTGATCAGAACAAGTTTTGAAATGATTTATATACTGATATTGTATTTATGCAATTGTCATTGCCAGACTGGGTATGGACAGATTGGAATACGAGACTTCATCTTGATCAGACCGAGAAGAGAAATGTATAAATTGATGTTAATTGGGAGATCGACTTGAGTTAGAGTTAACTCGAGTTTCCCTAAACCACATACTCGTATGGTATTGTGTTTATACCTTTGTGTCTTAATGATTATGTTTATTCTATTGAATTAGAAGTAGAAAGCAGAGAGCTATTGAGTGAGAGTCACTGACAGAGGGGTTATATTTTGACAGTATAGTCACTGACCCATTGCACATTGTCAGACTAGGCTTAGTCTTGGTAGATACGCCAAGGCACTGGACGTTTGGTGTATCGATATGCTTAAGATACAGACATTGTTCTTATTGTAGATTATTCGATACAGCTAGACCAAAGTCCAGAAATAAGAATGTATCGCCACTGCGACTGGTAGTAGTAGGTGGGAGACTTGTTACGTTCTTATTCACCGGGATCCCCAGATTAGAATGAGAGATGAGTCGAGTCTTAGATATCGAGACTAGAACTTAATTTAAAGATTTGTATTGATTTATGTTTCGTAGATTACGATTCAGATGTTATTTACAGATTGGGATTGATACATGTTGTTCGATTATGCTACATGTGATAAGATATAATTCATGCTTTTATGTTAATTCAGTTAACTGCATGTATGCATTATTTATACTGGGATTTATTCTCACCGGAGTTATCCGGCTGTTGTCTTGTTTGCATGTGTGCATGACAACAGGTGGGACAAGATCGGGGTCAAGAAGATGATGAGAGAAGACGAGTTTAGAGTGGAGATTCCGGACTTATTGTAGACTTGGTTAATACGTGAAATTAGTAGTTGAACCTTAGACTAGTTTGAATGATTATTGTATATTATTGTACTTGTATACTGAGATATATATTAGTTCCATTCCATTACGTTCCGCACTTGTATTTTGAAAGAAAAATTTTTAGACCCTGTTTATATTAATTGATAATTAAATCCCAAAGATGATTAAGAAGATGATTAGCGTCCGGGTCCCCACAACTGGTGGTATCAGAGCGATAGATCCTTTAGACTGAGATAGAAGAGAATGAGCGGGGTAGATTGAGTTTTCTTTTCTTGCATGTGATTGCTAGCATGAGATTTATTTTAATTTTGACTTACATTGTGTGTGCTAGCATGACATTATGCTTTACTGCTTTAAAATACATGTTATCTAATTATCTGATTTGAATTGGTAATATGTATTATTGAATATGAATCAGATTTGATTCTTGATCAGCAGTAAGATGATCAGAGAAAGATTGGAACAGATTTGTAGTATTTGAGTACTAATGTTTTGATAAGCAGATATACCTCCACAGAGAATTCCAGAAAGGGGTAGTACTTCGACTGCACAAATAGATGTATCAGAAACTCAGATGGAAATACAGTCGGAATACAGTCGGAAGAGTTTCAGTTATTTCAGCCGCCGATTCTGAGTGGTATCGTGACATCTGAAGATTGTGAGAACTTGTTTGATGACATAGAAATACTGTTTGATTTAATTGATTATTCAGATGAGCAGAGAATTAAACTGATATTCCACCAGTTACGAGAGACTGCCAGGAGTTGGTGGATTACAAGTAAAAGAATGCTAGAACAGAGAGGTACAGTGATTTCGTGGGAAATATTCAGAACCGAATTTTATTGAAGATTGTTCTCAGTTTCGTACCGGGAGGACAAGAAAGCAGAGTTTGAGAATTTGAGACAAGGTCCACTGAATATTGAAGGATATGTTGCTAAATTCTCTATTCTACTGCATTTTGCTCCTCATGTAATTGGGAATGATGAAGCTGTAGCGGATCAGTTCATCAGAGGATTGAACTCGGAGATAGTTGCATTGATGAATATGCAGTGACCTTACCATTTTTTTGATGCCTTGAGTAGAGCGAAGAGAGCGGAGGCGAGTCTGATTAGACAACTAAAAAGGGTGAATGCGATGCAACCCTAGATACAGCAATCCCCTCTCCGATTTGATCGCGGCAGCACGAGTGGAAAACAAGATTTGCTGAAAGCTCGAAAAAAGCCATTCAAGAAGTTAGGGAGTGGTTCCTCTAGTTCCAGTTGTTCGAGCTCGAGTTATACTGGAGTTTACTGCAGAATGTGCGGAGGAAGACCTCCCACGGAGCAATGCTAGGGAGTGACGGGTAGTTGCCATATCTGTCGACAGTCTGGACATTTTGCAAGAGTCTGTCCACAGAGAGTTTCTCGCAGATTTTAGGGAGCTGGATCATCTGGGTGTGGTGATCGAGGAACAGACCCAGGGCACACTTGATGATATAGTAACAGGTACTGATCTTTTACGATTATGTGGCTTATGTATTGATATATACTAATGCATTTTCTACGATTATCTTTGACTGAGTTGCATTGATATATGTTGTACCTGTTGGGTCTGTATTTACTGTAGTATTGATTCCCTTATTTTTGGGAAAGAAAGATTGATATTGGAGATTTCTGTGAAATACCGTATACAATAAGATGAGAATAAGATTGAGTTAGATTATGATGTACTTGTGTTTTCTGATTTGACCGCATTATTGATATTAATATGCTGAACAAGTACAGAACTATTATAGATTCCTTTCAGGAGAGTATAAAATTCAGACCAGATATGGCTGATGAGTAAAGATTTCACGGTAAGGATTCTAATTTAGAATTCATTTGATATTTGTATTGTCTATGACTCGATTGATACAGAAAGGAGCAGATGGTATCCTTATGTATTCAGTAGACATACTGAAATCGAGCCTAACATTGGCAGATTTGCCAATGATGTACGAGTTGGCTGATGATTGTCCAGATGAGATTCCGGATTTGCCTCGAATTGAAAGAGAGACTTCAGAATTGAATTAAGAGCAGATTATTATTTACCGTTGAGATTATATACAGTTCAAACCGAATCAGAGCTGAATTCGAGAATTACAGCAGTTCAGAACGTGATCAGAGGTGACAGATATGTGAGTTTTATTGAGAATGATTATCTGGTGATGTATAATGTTTCTGAATTGTACAACAGAATTGATATCGATAGTCAGAACCGAATACCAGGTAGGTATTTTTTTTTAATTTATATTATTAACTGATTTGTTTGTACCAAATAATTCAAATCTGAAATTGACAGATAGTGTCAGAAACACACAGTAGTGGACTCAGTTTTCATTTTGTTGACGGAGAATGCATAATATTCGGACAGACAGCTTTGATATACACAGAATAAATCAGTTGTGACAGAATTGTACTGATATGTCTGAATTATCAACCGATGAAGCTAGAAAGATAGAAATCAGAAGATATATTACAGAATTGTTTATGTCAGAATAGAAATGGGAGTACATTTCTATGGATTTCGTAATGAAATTATTTTCATTCTTTCAAGATTTTGATATGATATGATTGTTATTGATAGATTATTCAATATACAGATGTTAGTTTGTACCAGACAACGTACAAACATGACTAGAGGACAAAGAGCTCTTTCATATATTATTCACCGACTGACAGATAGCCAGAGTGTACTATCCAGATATTGGAAAATAATTATGGAGCTGTAGTGCTGGATGCTAGCACCAGTTGACATGACATATGGGCACTATATGAATTATTGTATAATGATAGCTATGAAATGAGTATTAAGATAGCTACGGATGAGACACTGTACAGTGAGTACTGCGGATTTCCTTTGAATGGAAATGATATTACGGTGATATCTGAGATTGAATTTGATAAAAGCAGAAAGCTGATAAAGAAAATGAAGCTGAGTAAAAAAAGAATGAAAACCAGCTTCGAATGAACAAACTGAATATGCCAGAGTCGGACGATGACTATTAGTATTTGAAGCTAAAGATTGAGTATATCCTTGACCAGGATAAACAGAGTTGATAACAGCTGATGATGTTGATTTTTTATGAGTTGTTGATTGGTATATACAGATGTTGTATAGCTAATATTGTGAGATTGATTTTGTCAGAACTATTTTGAGGGGTATTATGATATTATACTTTTGAATTCTTATTCCAGATTGGAATTGGAGATCCGTAAAAGAAAAATATTTCAGAACAAAGATTATTTTGTTGATTGAAAACACAGTAAGATTTTCAGAATAGCAAAGAGATTATTTGAAAGATAGAATCTGATATGAGATTAAGATTTCAAAATGGTTTCATTGAGATGAGTTTCTGATTTACCTCTGTTATACTTTTCGTTTTGATATCTGAATTGACTACTTGTGAGTTCGAGGACGAACTCAGATCCAAAAGGGGGAGAAATGTAAGGCTCGAGATGTAATTACTGTAATCAGACGTTGATTAATTGACAGGATTGAGGTTATACGAACTTGAATGGAGAAGCCGGGCGTCGTTGCATTGTGAACCAAGATTTTGGACAGAATCTCTGGCGCCCGAGCGGTAGCAAATAACCGCCCGAGCGCCAGTGTCACACAAGAGTAGGGTTTGGACAGAACCTGTTGCGCCCGAGCGGTAAAGAGTTACCGCCCGAGCGCCAATGGACAATAGCTAAGTATTCGGGCAGAGTGTTCCGCGCCCGAGCGGTACATTTTAACCGCTCGAGCGCCGCTGAAGTTTTGTGGAAAATCAGCCACGTTTCAATTTCCTGCAAAGTGATATTTATATAGGAAGTGCACGTCATTCCTCTTCAGAATTCTGAGAAAAGGGTTGAGGAGGATTATGAAATAATCCTTGCGCCTTTTACCTTATAGATTTGTGATTTGCGAAAGATCCGCCCGTCTGATTTTCAATCCGACTTCAGTATTGTGTTCCTATCAACGCAGGGTACAAGTGGACGTAAGTTTTGTTACGTTTAGACTTGATTTGAAATTATGATATTTTCAGAATTGAATATGAATCAGATATGATGTTTCTGCTACAGTAGGCATTGTAAAATTGAAGTTAGATTACAGAATAGACTGGTTATACAATTGTTATGATTTTCAGAGTTAAATTGATTGAGATTTGATATCAGAGTTGAGTTATTACTGATCTTAAGTGTACTAATATTGAGATTAGGAATTTTATTGGTACTGATTATGAATTTTGGTAGTATCTCTGTTATGTTGAGATTGACGGGGTTATCGACACTGTATCGTCATGCCGTCAAAACATCCGTTGATTTAGATTGGTCAGATTCAGTAATGATTTCGATTGCATCGTGATATCGTTGATATGAATTAGATTGTGCCTTGTTCAGATATGGATCAGAGTATGTATTGATTTGAGTAATGATCAGAACAAGTTTTGAATTGATTTATATACTGATATTGTATTTATGCGATTGTCATTGCCAGACTGGGTATGGACAGATTGGAATACGAGACTTCGTCTTCATCAGACCGAGAAGAGAAAGGTATAAATTGATGTTAATTGGGAGATCGACTTGAGTTAGAGTTAACTCGAGTTTCCCTAATCCACATACTCGTATGGTATTGTTTTTATACCTTTGTGTCTTAATGATTGTTTATTCTATTGAATTAGAAGTAGAAAGCAGAGAGCTATTGAGTGAGAGTCACTGACAGAGGGGTTAGATTTTGACAGTATAGTCACTGACCCATTGCACATTGTCAGACTAGGCTTAGTCTTGGTAGATACGCCAAGGCACTGGACGTTTGGTGTATCGATATGCTTAAGATACAGACATTGTTCTTATTGTAGATTATTCGATACAGCTAGACCAAAGTTCAGAAATAAGAACGTAACGCCACTGCGACTGGCAGTAGTAGATGGGAGACTTGTTACGTTCTTATTCACCGGGATCCCTAGATTAGAATGAGAGATGAGTCGAGTCTTAGATATCGAGACTAGAACTTAATTTACAGATTTGTTTTGATTTATGTTTCGTAGATTACGATTCAGATATTATTTGCATGACAATAGGTGGAACAAGATCAGGGTCAAGAATATGATGAGAGAAGATGAGTTTAGAGTGGAGATTCCGGACTTATTGTAGACTTGGTTAATACGTGAAATTAGTAGTTGAACCTTGGACTAGTTTGAATGATTATTGTATATTATTGTACTTGTATACTGAGATATATATTAGTTCCATTCCATTACGTTCCGCACTTGTATTTTGAAAGAAAAATTTTTAGACCCTGTTTATATTAATTGATATTTAAATCTCAAAGATGATTAAGAAGATGATTAGCGTCCAGGTCCCCACAAGATCAATATCCATATCTAAGTACAAAAGTAAATCATATCAAACTACAGTTCATTCACTACATGTCATGTAATGAAACAGATCTACTTCTAAGCCCGGATCTCCACGCTAATCTTGAATCTCTCATCCTCTTCTTGACCCTGATCTTGTCCCACATGTTGTCATGCACACATACAAACACAACAACAGCCGGATAATTCCTGTCCCACCTGTTGTCATGCACATATACCTTTCTTTCTGTCGGTTTCTGGCTTTGTGGAAGTCTCGAATTCGAAGCCTGTCAATACTCAATCTGGCAATGACAATATCGAGTAGTATAATATCAATATACCACTCAAGTCAATACTGGATATAAATAGAACTCAATCTGATTCTGTTTCAATGGCATAACGGTACAAACTCAATATACCCAGCAATACAATCAACAGATATCAATATCCACAACTCATACTCGATAACAATACAAATCTGATATCAAATCTCATTAAAATCCATTCTGAAAATCATAACAATTTCATACGGTATCTGTTCTTCAATCCGGTTTCGATTATACGATGTCTACTATGTCAAGAACACCATATATGAATCACATCTGATTCCTTCAATACCATAATTTCAAATCATATCAAAACGTAGTAAAACTTACGTCCATTTGAAGCTCTCGTCGATAGAAACACGGTACTTAAGTCGGATTGAAAATCTAACGGACGGGATCGTTCACAAATCACAAATCTAAGAAATGTAAAGGCGTAAGGATTTTCTGAAGATTTTCCTTGTTCCTTTTCCCAAACTTCTGAAGGAATTGAGTTTATATGTATATCAACTTGCATGATAAGCTACGTGTCTTATTTTCACACATTTCAGGCGGCGCTCGAGCGGGGTCCCAAACTACTGCTCGGGCGTCGAACCTTCTGTCCAAGTACTCGGCTTGTTAAACACTGGCGTTCGGGCGGTCAAAAACTACCGCTCGGGCGCCAGACTTTCTGTCCAAATTTTTAAACTTGTGGTGCATTGGCGCTCGGGCGGTCATTTTCTACCGCTCGGGCGCCAAACATTCTGTACAAAGATGTTGGTCTATGTACCGGCGCTCGGCTTCTCCACTCGCATCTTCTTTTCTCTCCTGAAATCTCAATTCTGTTAAATAATCAATGTCTGATTACAGTGATAAAATCTCGGGCATTACATTTCTCCCCCACTAAGATCTGATTTCGTCCCCGAAATCACAGGCAAGCAAATCATTACAGTAAATATGTATAACAGAAGCTGAATAGAAAACTCACATCAATGAAATAATTCTGGGAATCTCTGTCTCATATCTGACTCAGTCTCCCAGGTAGCTTCTTCAACGCCATGACAACTCCATTGAACTTTCACAAGCGAAATAGTCTTCGTTCTGAGCTGCTTTTCTTTACGATCGAGAATCTGGATCGGCTTCTCAAAGTAACTCAGTGTCTCGTCAAGTTCGGCCTCGTCTGGCTGAATAATATGTGAAGCATCAGAAATATACTTCCGCAATAAAGATACATGAAAGACATCATGTATTCCAGATAGAGAAGGCGGTAATGCGAGTCGATAGGCACGATTTCCTATCTTCTCGAGAATCTCTTACGGCCCAATATATCATGGAGACAACTTCTCTTTCTTGCCAAGTCTGACAACTCCTCTGAAAGGTGAAATCTTCAAGAATACTTGGTTTCCTCCCTCAAATACCAACGGTCTTCGTCGAACATTGGCATATTTGGCATGTCTATCTTGAGCTGCCTTCATTCTCTTCTGAATCAGCTTCACTTTTTCTGTCATCTCTCTAATTATATCAGGTCCAATCTCAGGTACCTCCGAGTTATCATCCCAATACAGAGGGGATCTACATTTCTTACAGTACAACGCTTTAAATGGAGCAATATCAATACTCGTCTGATAGCTGTTGTTGTACGAAAACTCACAAAGTGGCAAAGATTCTTGCCAACTAGTGCTAAAATCAAGCACTACAGCTCTAAGCATATCCTCCAGTGTCTGGATAGTCCGCTCTGACTGTCTGTCGGTCTGTGGATGATATGCGGTACTCAGATGTAACTTCGTACCTAGAGTCTGCTGTAAACTCGGCCAAAAGTGTGAGGTAAACCGAGGATCACGATCTGAAACGATCGACTTCGGCACTCCGTGCAATCTGACCACTTCTCTGACATAGATTTCTGTCATCTGGTCATGTCTGTATATCATCTTGTACGGAATAAAACATGCGGATTTGGTCAATCTATCAATCACGACCCAAATCGCATCACAACCTCGGGAGGATCTCGGTAGCTTCGTTACAAAATCCATGGAAATGTGATCACATTTCCATTCAGGAATAGATAAGCTCTGTAACAGACCTCCTGGTTTCTTTCTTTCCGCTTTTACCTGTTGGTAATTCAGACACTTGGATACAAATTCAGCAATATCAGCTTTCATCAGTTTCCACCAAAATTGTCTTTTCAAATCATTGTACATCTTTCTGCCACCAGGATGAATACTGAATCGACTACTGGTCGCTTTTGACAATATCTGTCGTTTCAAATCTAAAACATTCGGCACAACAAGACGATTATTCACATACAGTACACGATCACGTACCTGATATTCTGATCGATGCCCTGCTCTGACCATCGATATTGAATTCTGCACATTCTGATCAACTTTCTGAGCTTCTTTAATTCTCAAAATCAGCTCTGGTTCGACTTGAATAACATAAAGTCTCAGCGGTTTACAATCTGTTTCAAATGCTAATCCAGACAAACAACAATTTTCAATCAAATTCGAAACACCTATCGTCGATAAGGATAAAGAACATACATTTCGACTCAGTGCATCAGCTGCTGCATTGGATTTTCCTGGATTGTATTTGATCTCACAATCAAAATCTTTCAATAAGTCAAACCATCTTCGTTGCCTCATATTCAATTCAGACTGTGAAAACAGATATTTCAGAATTTTGTGATCATAATAAATCTCAAACTTTTCAACGTATAGATAGTGTCGCCAAATCTTCAGTGCAAAGACAATGGCTGCCAATTCAAGATCATGAATTGGGTAGCGAGACTCATGTGGTTTTAACTGTCTCGTGGCATACGCAATCACATGTTCTCGCTGCATAAGAACACAACCCAACCCTCTATGAGAAGCATCGCAATAAACAACAAAATCACCAGTACCTGACAGGATAGTCAACACCGGAGCACTGGTCAATCTCTTTTTCAACTCAAGGAAACTGGATTCACACTCTTCTGACCAAACAAATGTAGCATTCTTCTGAGTCAGCTGCGTAATAGGCTTGGCAATACTCGAAAAATCTTTAATGAATCGACGGTAATAGCCTGCTAAACCCATAAAACTGCGTATTTCTGGCACTGATGTAGGTCTAGGCCAACTAATCACAACCTCAACCTTGCTAGGATCAACAGATATACCGTCTTCGGATATATTATGACCCAGAAATATCACATGTCTCAACCAGAATTCACATTTCGACAGTTATGCATACAATTTCTCAGTCCTCAGAATTTTCAACACAGTTCTCAGATGCTCAGCATGATCAATCATATTCTTCGAATAAATCAAAATATCATCAATGAATATAATCACAAAATCATCGAGATATTTCTGGAATACACGGTTCATCAATCCCATAAATACAACTGGAGCATTTGTGAAACCGAACGGCATGACTATAAACTCATAATGGCCATACCTGGTTCTGAAAGCTGTCTTCGAGATATCAGAATCTCTGACTCTCAGCTGATGATATCCAGATCTCAGATCGATCTTGGAATAAACAGAAGAATCCTGCAACTGATCAAATAAATCATCAATACGAGGCAAATGGTATTTGTTCTTTACCGTAGCCTTGTTCAGTTGCCGGTAATCAATGCAGAGTCTCATAGAACCGTCTTTCTTTCTCACAAACAATACTGGAGCACCCCAAGACGAAACACTCGGTCTAATGTAACCCTTGGCCAGTAAATCTTCCAACGGATCTTTCAACTCTTTCAGTTCAATCGGTGCCATTCTGTACGGAGCTTTAGAAATCGGAACTGTACCTGGCATCAACTCAATGCTGAAGTCTATCTCTCGAATCCGAGTCAAATCCAGAATATCATCTAGGAAGACATCAGCAAACTCACAAACCACTGGCAAATCAGCCAATGATGGGCTCGATTTCAGTAAATCAACTGAATATAGAAGGAATCCCTCCGCTCCTTTCTGTAATAATCGAGTCATAGACAATGCGGATATCAAAGGAATTCTAGATCTAGAACCCTTACCGTAAAATTTTCATTCATCAGCCATATCAGGTCTGAATCTCACTATCTTATGGAAACAATCAACGGTAGCTCTGTACTTGGTCAGCATATCAATACCGATAATATAATCAAAATTAGATAACCCAAGCACGATACAATCTAACTCAATCTCGTGACCATCATACTGTAGTACACAATGTTTAACATAATTCACTGAAATCAAACCTGTCCCCAATGGAGAAGAGACAGACACTACAACAGATAAAGACTCAACAGGCAATGCAGGACTCAATGCAAATCGTTCAGATATAAATGTATGAGAAGCACCCGTATCGATCAATACATAAGCAAGATAAGCATATAAAGAACAGTTACCTGCAACAACATCATCTGGTGTTTCCTGTGCCTGTTCCTCTGTCAAAGCAAATACCCTGGCCTGCTGTCTAGGAGGCTGGCTAACTGTCTAGCTTCCTCCTGGCCTCTGCTGCGACGGAGTAGTAGTCGGTGGTGGCTGGAAAGAATGAACAGCTGATGATCTTCTATCATCTGAGCCACTGATCCAGCTGATTCTGCTCCCTGGGATCCCTGGAAACCTCTCTGTGGACATACTCTAGCAAAATGTCCTTGCTGTCTGCAAATACGGCAACTGCCAATCACTCCCTAGCATTGCTCGGTCGGATGTCTCCCTCCACAAGTTCTGCAATAAGCCCAGGTATAACTCTGGCTCTGTCGGGAACCACTGGAGCTAGAAGAATTGCTGCCAGACTTCTTAAACTTTTTTCCTCTGGCTTTCAGATAATCTTTCTTTCCACCACTGATGCTGCCACTCTCAAATCTAGGAGGGGGTTGTTGTGGTCTCAATGCTGGAGGAACATACGAAGCTCCTTTCTGTCTCATCAGACCAGCTTCAGCTCCTTTGGCTCTATTCAGGGCATCAGAAAAATTATTCGGTCGTCCAGTGTTCACCAATGTAAAGGTCTCAGGATTCAGCCCATTGATGAACTGATCAGCAACAGCTTCGTCATTCTCGGGAATGTGTGGAGCAAAACACAATAAGGTAGAGAACTTGGCCACATACTCTTCAATGTTCAACTGACCCTGTCTCAAATTGGAAAACTCTACACCCTTGTCTTTCCTGTACGACACTGGGAAAAATCTTTGATAGAACTCAGTTTTAAAGACATTCCAAGTGATATTCGTACCTCGGTGCTCCAATGCTCTCTTTGTCGTGATCCACCAGTTCTTTGCAATGTCATGCAACTGGTGCCCAAGCAATCGGACTCGGCGCTCATCTGTGTAATCCAAGGAATCAAACAGCATCTCAATATCATCTAACCAACACTCACAGTCAAGAGAAGTCTCTGTTCCTTTCAGGGTTGGCGGTTTGAATGACTGAAATCTCTTCAGTAGCGTTTCCATCGGTGTAGCTGTCATATCCATCGGATTTGCAGAAGTACTACCCTGTTCTGGTACTCTTCGAGGAGGCATATCTGATTACCAAAAGGGTTAGCAACCAAATACAACAAACCTGTTTCAGTCCTCCTCTAATCATCTTACTGCTGATCAAGAATCGATTCTGATTCATTCTTAATAACACTTGTTTCCAATCAAATCAGATAATCAGGCAAACATGTATTTCAAAGCAGTAAAATATGCTAGCAATCAAAAGCAAGGAAAGAAAACTCATTCTACCCCGCTCACTAGCTCCTATCTCAGTCTAAGGAACCTACTGCTCTGATACCACCTGCTGTGGGGACCCGGACGCTAATTCATTTCTTAATCGTCTTTGGGAATAATTGAATCAATTAAGATTAACAGGGTCTAAATTTGTTTTTAATACAAGAGTGCGCAACATACACAAGATCAGTATCCAGATCTAAGTACAAAAGTAAATCATATCAAACTACTGTTCATTCAATACATGTCAGGTAATGAAACAGATCTACTTCTAAGCCCGGATCTCCATGCTAATCTTGAATCTCCCATCCTCTTCTTGACCCTGATCCTGTCCCACCTATTTTCATGCACACTTACAAACACAACAACAGCCGGATAATTTCGGTGAGAATATAATCCCAATATAAACAATATAAACATGCAATCATATAAAAACATATATAAAATCATATAACAGTTATCAATAACATGTATCAAATCTGAAAACTTGAATGATGTAAAACAGTAAATAAACTCGTGACTCGTCATCTCAGACTCGATTCATCTCTAATCTAGGGATCCCGGCTCCTGGACATTACAATATACCGAATCTCCGCAATAGAAGTCAATCCGCTTCTATGCAACATCGATATAAATCAAACATCCAGTGTCTTGGCATATCCGCCAAAGACTTGGCCTCTCCGCCTATGGCTCAATACATGCTTTGCTATAACTCAATAGACTGAGCATATCAATATCAGGAATTGCAAACATCAATGCAATAGGTTTTTTGGGAAACTCAAGTCCAATCTGACTCGAGTCGATCTCCCGGTTAACATTGATTTATACCTTTCTTTCTATCGGTTTCTGGCTTTGTCGAAGTCTCGAATTCGAAGCCTGTCAATACTCAATCTGGCAATGACAATATCGAGGAGTGTAATATCAATAAACCACTCAAGTCAATATTGGATATAAACAGAACTCAATATGATTTTGTTTCAACGGCATAACGGTACAAACTCAATATACCCAGCAATAAAATCAACATATATAAATTCCCACAAATCATACTCGATAACAATACAAATATGATATCAAATCTTAATCAAATCCATTCCGAAAATCATAACAATTTCATACGGTATCTGTTCTTCAATCCGGTTTCGATTATACGATGTATACTATGTCAAGAACACCCTATATGAATCATATCTGATTCCTTCAACACCATAATTTCAAATCAAATCAAAACGTAGTAAAACTTACGTCCAGTTGAAGCTCTCGTCGATAGAAACACGAGAAGTCGGATTGAAAATCTAACAGACGGATCGTTCACAAATCACAAATCTAAGAAATGTAAAGACGTAAGGATTTTCTGAAGCTTTTCATCGTTCCTTTTCCAAAACTTCTGAAGGAATTGAGTTTATATGTGACACTTGTGACTAAAATGCATAATTAGTGCGGAAGCTTTAAAATATAATTTGGAGAAAATGTGTACTTTTAAAAAAATTTGGGCAGCATCTCCCCACAAATAGGACATGCCACCTGCCTCAAGCAACACATAAAATACATGCAAAAGATTTTCATATACATCAGATACCATTTAATATAGTATCTACACATATTTTTAATTCAAATATCAAAACAAGATTTTCAGTGTTTCCCAATATAACCATAACCATAAAATAACAAAAATAGCGTCCAATTGAAATCTCCAAAGTTTGGCATAATCCCTTCTCTTGCTTCGACAACTCAAGGATGATCAGTCTTTCTTACGTGTGCCTGCATCACATGAACATAACTGGAATGAGTATAAAATTCAGTAAATGGAATCAATACTAACAAGATACATATATATAATTTTATTGTAAAACATAAAAGGAATAGTCTCAATTTCATTTTCTTGAAAACATTAACCATTTCATTTCATAAGCGCTGAATCATCATTAATATCATCCGTCAAGAATCATAATACAACAATACATAAGGATGATATTCATTTCATTGATTAACTGAAGAATTGATAGTTCTTATAGGATAGTTCATTCATTGCTAACCCTCTTCGTAAAAACGAATCTTATAGGAGGGACACGTACCTCTGCATAAAATGCATCTTATAAGAGAGCACATGTTTTCATCGTTAATTGGCCAATTACATTGCGGATTTAGAATTTCCAGAGGCAACACCGCTACTATCACTATCAATCCAATCATTCAATCATATAAAACTTCATTCAAACACTTTATCGAACATCTTTGAGGCATCATATAAAGTTTAACTCCTTCCCTTCAAAAATGCATATAATTGCACTACCATATATACATATTTACATATATATATCATAAATGGAATTTGAAAGGAGTTAACATCATAAAATCATCAAAAACACATACATATAGGATCATGTGATGCATTGAAGAAATGATTCCACTTACAACACTTGGAGCACTTGGTTTCCTAAACCTTTATGGTGATCCTACAATAATAAACCCAATAACTAACCATCAACACTCAAATAACAACATTATATGACCATTTAATCCAATACATCAATCACAACTATCATGCCCTAACTCCACCATCTTCAAAACTCAAGAACAAGAAGAAAAACCACTTACCTTTGTCCCTTTCACTAAAAAGATGAAGTTCCAACTCCGGATTGAAGATTAATTTGCTTGATTGAAAGAAAGGATGAGAAGAAAATGAAGAACCCTAGCTTGGAATCGTAGGAGAAGAGAAAGGAGGAGAAGGGAAATGAAGAAAATGATAGTCTCGTTCGATTTTATACCTTAAAACACCCAAAACACGCTTTTTTACTGTGCTGGGCGCTCGGGCGATCATAAATTACCACCCTAGCGCGGAAGTTTCTGTCCAAAACCCAAAATTCCAGAAGCTGTGGCGCTCGGGCGGCCATTTCTTACCGCTCGGGCGCCGCTCTGCGCACAGCCGCCTCAAAGATCGCCTCCGAAACACCTCTTCCCATCATAATTTGGAAAAGTGGTAAACAGGAAAGTTGTAGCTCTATGTCTTGGCTTGCATCTCCAATTAGCCGCATGTCATTTGAAGGTCTGAATAAAAAGTTATGCTCAATCTCCCAACATGTGTCACTGGAGGAACGACGATACACACGATACACTTCGGGGCGCTTTTGACTTGTCTTCCACAATGATTTGAACAAAACTCAAAACATGAAAGCTATAGACTTATGTCTTATCTTTCTAATGAAAGTGGCCTCACATCATTTGGATCACAATAAAAATATTATGCTAAAAACCACAACTACTGCCACATTTTCATACCTTTTTAGCACTTCCATTACCTATTTGGCTAAGGATCAACCTTCTATCCTACCCATCCATTCTTTGTTTCATTATATATCATTCAATACCATTCATATCATATCTTGAAGCCTTAAACCATCACTATTACATCACATATCCCAAACAATCATCATCATAAACCATAAAAGTAATAATAAACATACTTAATCATAATCATTACCTTACATCATATAAATACAGATGTCTGGGCATTACAATTCTCCTCTCCTTAAGAAATTTCGTCCCCAAAATTGCCATTGTTGTGCGAATAACTCAGGATATCGCTGTTTCATTTCCTCCTCTGGTTCCCACGTTGCTTCTTCAACCAACTGATTACGCCAAAGAATCTTGATAATGCCAATCTCCTTATTCCTCAGTACTTTAACCTTTCGATCTAAAATCTGGATTGATACTTCTTGATAAGTCAAGTTTGGCATCAGGTCCAATGGTTCAAGTCTCAGAACATGGGAAGGGTTCGAGATGTACTTCCTGAGCATTGAGACGTGAAATACATCGTAACGAGCATGGGCTATCCCGATCTTGCGTCATTACTCATAAGACTCTCCACACCAGGTTGGTGGAGTGATACCTCCCCAAGTCTCGAACCCATGACCTCCTGTCATAAGTACATAGTTCAAAGAGACTTGGTACCAGTTGGATTATACGGCCCACTACCCCGATCGACCCAAGGCTATCCCGATCTTGGGCTCCCTCAAAGGGGCCTTTTCCCTCACGGGCTTTCCATAGGCGTCGTACGGGTTACTCATAGGATCTCCTCCTCCCTACCAAGGGGTTTCTTTCGCCTCCCCAGGACTCGATCCCATGACCTATAGGATAAGTACATTGATATCAAGAGTCCTGGTACCAGACTGGTACCAGGACTCTTGATATCAATGTACTTATCCTATAGGTCATGGGATCGAGTCCTGGGGAGGCGAAAGAAACCCCTTGGTAGGGAGGGGGAGATCTTATGAGTAACCCGTACGACGCCTATGGAAAGCCCGTGAGGGAAAAGGCCCCTTTGAGGGAGCCCAAGATCGGGATAGCCTTCGGTCGATCGGGGCAGTGGGCCGTATGGGCGGTCCACTGGGCCTGTAATGGGTCGTTACATACATTGTGGACTCTATCCAAGTCCGACGGTAAAGCTAGACGATATGCTCTTTCTCCTATCCTGTCCAGAATTTCAAATGGCCCGACAAATCTTGGGCTCAGCTTACCTTTCCTCCCGAATCTCATTACCCCTTTGAGAGGAGCAATTTTGATAAAAACATGATCTCCAACTTCAAACTCCAAAGGCCTCCTTCGGTTATCGGCATAACTTTTCTGTCTGGTTTGGGCCGTCTTCATTCTGTCTTGGATTAAAGTATTCACATCAGCTGTATGTTGGACCAATTCTGGTCCTAACAACTTTCTTTCACCGACTTCATCCCAGTTCAATGGTGACCTACATTTTCTGCCATACAATGCCTCGTATGGTGCCATGCCAATCGTCGCATGATAACTATTGTTATATGTAAATTCCGCAAGTGGCAATTTAGAATCCCAGCTACCAGGAAAGTAAATCGTGCAGGCTCGTAGCATATCTTCAAGAATCTAAATTACCCTCTCTGACTGCCCGTCACTCTGAGGATGATAAGCTGTGCTAAAAGCCAACCTGGTGCCCAAGGCTCTGTGCAAGCTCTTCCAGAATTCAGAAGTAAACCTTGGGTCACGATCAGACACAATTGACACATTGATACCATGAAGTCTCACAATCTCAGCTGCATAGACTTCAGCATACTGTTTCATTGTAAACGTCGTCTTGACCGGAAGAAAATGAGCCGACTTGTTTAACCGGTCAACAATTACCCAGATGGAGTTGTAACCCTTTGGTGTTCTCTGAAGTCCCGTTACAAAATCCATGGTGATGTGCTCCCACTTCCACTAAGGTATTGGGAGGGATTGCAAAGTGATGAAACTTAAAATTAATAATTTATTATATGTTAAAACCTGTATTTTAAAATTTAAGTTTCATTAAAATTATAAAATTATGTTATTTTAGTATTGTTTGTTTATATTTAATTGTCTTACTAAATATGTTTTATTTTCAGGTTTTTTACGTGTTGGTAACATAATGATAACTCAAGCTAGAAAATTCAAATGGAGGTGACTCAAACATGTTTGGAATCCTTGAGAAATTATTTACAACTTTGTAGAAGACATGATTGCCTAAAAAGTTCATTAAGATGATCAAATTGTGCAAATATCAAAAGGAGGACAAATTTACTTTTACTATGACCAGCATATAGTAAAAAAATCATAACTATTTCAAGATTTAACCAAATGAGGTGAACCAAGTGGCCAAATTCATCTACAGACAATTCCCCACATGTTTGCCGTTTTGAGCAAAGTCAAATTCGGTGATTAAAGTTGTGGAACAAAGCATTGAAAGAAGGGACATGGAATTGAACTTGGAGGAGACAAAGAATGCTATTGCAACTACATGGCATTAATAAAAATTTTGACCCTTTCTCTCATTTAGCCTATAAATAGAGGCCTTGTGCTAGCTTGAGAATCATTCTATCTCATTGTAAAATATAGTGTGAGTGTGTATCAAAGTTCTAAGTTCCAATATATTTTCTTTCATGTTCTCAACTATGAGTGATATTTTAGTGTTGATCAAAAGCAAGCTTATGACAAGCTAAATCTATTATGTCAAGGTGAAGAGAATGCATTCTTGGTGAAGTAAGATTATTTATATTTTGTATATTCTTTTTTTATTTCTTTTCATCTAGCTAACTTATTTTTATTGTAGGTATAAAAATGAATTATTTGTTGTTATCAATTTACATCAAATGCTTGATACCATTAAAGTGGTTATCTTGATTTGTTGTTTAATTTTGATACAATAAAAATTTCATCACTTATTATTATATATATATAGATATATATATATATATTTATATAATAATGTCATAATATTTCATTTAGACGATAGCGTGGCTCTGCCGGTTGTTCTAAATGAATTATTATGATTTAATACTAACACACACATATACACGATTTTTCACACAACACACACATACACATTTCATTCTATTTTTTTTTGAAAAGAAACCTAGGGTTCTAAGACTCCTTGCAGCCGCCCCCTTCCCTCTCCATCTTGCAGCAAATTTTGGTGTGTTTTCTTCAAGGATTTTAGAGCCCGTTCGTCCCGGATGAATCCTCGCGCCATCTCCGCTTCGGTATCGTCGGTTCAGTAAACTTTATAATCATAAAGCACGTATATTCTATTTTTCCTGCGTCGATCATGTCATAGTATGTGTTGCGTTGTTTTTATGCGTAAAAATACATGTGTGATGTGTAAAGTTTGAGCGGAAATTGTTTAGATCGCATTTTGAACGTTTCTGGATTTGAAATCTCGTATTTTTGTTCTTTTAAAAACTGTGATTTTTCGGTCGCGATTTTGAGAAAACTTTCAACATGAAAATCGTAGAACTTTTTGATACTTCGATTTGATATAAAATTCGAAATATTTGGATAAAAATTGAGTGAGTTATGGTGATTTTCGTGGGACTGCTCAAACTGCGTTTTCTGAAAATTATGCTATTGATGTGTTCTTGAGGTTTATTTGTTGCAGGCTTCGTTGGGAACCGTCGGGTGATCGCTGCTGTGTTTAGGTATATGGAGTATGAGTTTGAGATGAGTTTTGATGCTTTATTTTGTGTCGATAGTCGTTGGTTGCATTAGAAATCGTAGGAATCAATTGGTGACAAAATTTGAGTTTATGGATTAGTTGCTTGTTTTGTGTGCGTCGTCGTTTGGGACATTTTGTGGAGTCGAGTCAGTGCCATAGCGTCCTAGGATGAGTCTCGAGGCGTTGTTCACTGTATGTGTAATCGAAATTGGAGAGTATAAGTTTCTGAGTTGCGGAGTCTAGAAGACTCGGCGCCCGAGCGTTAATATTTTACCGCCCGAGCGCCACTCTTTCTGTCCTAGGGTAATCTCCAGAAGACCTGGCGCTCGAGCGTTAATATTTTACCGCCCGAGCGCCACTCTTTCTGTCCGAGGGTAATCTCCAGAAGACCGCACAGAGTCGTCAAAAGAGTTATGCTGACAAGAGGAGAAGTTATCTAGAGTTTGCCGTTGTGGGAACCCGGACGCTAATCATCTTATTAATCGTCATTGGGACTAATTTAATTAATTACAATAAACAGGGTCTAAATTTTTTTTTAATGCGGAACGTAATGGCACACATCTTAACATACACGTCAGTATTAAAAGTACAAATCTTGCACTATATACAATCAGTCTCAACTAAAGTTTAACAACTATATAACAAGTGTTTAAACCCTAACTCTAGTCCAAGTCCGTAGTCTCCACTCTAACTCGATCTTTCTTCACCTTTGTGACCCTGAACCTGTCCCACCTGTTGCCATGCACACATACAGACAAGACAACAGCCGGATAACTCCGGTGAGATATAAATATCCCAGTATAAACAATGTATCAATGCAATCATATAAAACATATATAAAAGCATAAACAGTCATTAAAACATGTATCCAATCTGACTACATGAACCAATACGAATCTGTATTTAAGTCAATGACTTATTATCTTATCTCAACTTATTTCTAACCTAGGGATCCCGATCTAATTTAGACTTTGGTATGCTGTATCGAATGTCTACAATAGACGTCGATCTACATCTAAGCTCATCGATACACCATAAGTCTAGAGTCTTCGCGGTTCTGATAAAGACTCGGCGGTTCTGCCCTAGCTAGGCTGATCTGCCCTAGACTCAAACTCTGGCTCTGCTATAATTCAATAGACTAAACATATCAATCTGATAATCTGCAAATATCAATGCAATAAAATAAAGTATGTGATTTTGGGAAACTCAAGTCAAACCTAACTCGAGTTGTGCAATCCCGAATCAACATTTATTTATACCTTTCTTGCTGTCGCTCTGATACAATCGAAGTCTCGACTCAAAGCCTGTCAATGTTCAATCTGGCAATGACAATATCAATATACTGTATCAATATTCTATTCAAATCAAAACATCCCCGTCTTATCAAATTCTGACGGTACAACAGTACAATCTTGCGATACTGATAATACTATATCAGTCTATACCAATTCCAATCATTTACAATCAACCACTGTACGAATCTGACATCACATCTCAGTCAATTTAACTTTGAAATTCATAACAATTCCATAATCAATCTGTTTCTTAATCTGACTTCGATTCTATGATGTCTACTATGTCAAGAACACTATATATGAATCGTATCTGATTCTGGACATAGCATAATTTCAAATCTTAACAAAACGTAACAAAACATACGTCCTGTTGTAGCTGTTGTTGCTAGGAACACGGTGCCGTAATCGGATTCAAATTTGGACAGACGGATTGATCGCAAATCGAATTGAACGTAATTCCCCCGGAAGCTCTCGTTTCCTTTCTTTCCTCTGAAGCTTTAAGGATTACTGTATATATATATATATACACGTAACATGCACAAGGACGAGTGGCTCAATGTTTGTATCACACGTCTCGCGCATATGCGCGACCCGAATCGGCGCATATGCGCGAGACACTCGGTCTCCGCGCGTAACATGCACATCGCCTCGCGCATATGCGCGACTCATCTCCGCGCATATGCGCGAGACTCTCTGGAGTTCCTCGCATAGGCTTCGCGCATATGCGCGACATCTTCCGCGCATATGCGCGAGGTCTTCTGCCTGTTTGGCGCATGTGCGCGCATCCGGTCGCGCATGTGCGCCGATGCTACTGTCCTTGCACATCAATTTTCACACGCGATCTCATTTCGTGTCTCGGTTAGCCCTTTCGTAATTATCTCGATTAAAAATAAATAATCATAATTTAACACTGTATAAAAACTCGGGCATTACATTTCTCCCCCCCTAAAATACGATTTCGTCCTCGAAATCACAGGCATTCAATTATATCATTAGGGGGTATATACAGAAACGGTCTAAAAAGTTTACATTATCGAAACAACTCAGGGAATTCTTGTCTCATATCTGATTCAGTTACCCAGGTTGCTTCTTCAGTGCCATGACGAGTCAATTGAACTTTCACAAGTGGAATGGTCTTCGTTCTGAGCTGTTTTTCTTAACGATCAATAATCTGAATCGGTTTTTCAATATAGCTCAACGTCTCATCCATTTCGGTCTCGTCTCACTGAATAGCATTTGAAGCATCAGGAAGGTATTTCCTTAATAACGATACATGAAAGACATCATGTATCCCGGATAATGAAGGCGGTAATGCGAGTCGATAGGCACGATCTCCTATCTTTTCGAGAATCTCATAAGGCCCAATATAACGTGGAGACTGTTTCCCTTTCTTGCCAAATCTGACAACTCCTCTGAAAGGTGAAATCTTTAAAAATACTCAGTCTCCTGCCTCAAATACCAACGGTCTGCGTCGAACATTGTCATATTTGGCCTGTCTTTCTTGTGCTGCCTTCATTTTCTTTTGAATTAGCTTCACTTTTTCTGTCATATCTTTGATCATATCAAGTCCAATCTCAGGCACCTAAGAGATATCATCCCAATAGAGAGGGAATCGACACTTCTTTCCGTACAACGCTTCGAATGGTGCCATCTCAATACTCGTCTGATAGCTGTTGTTGTACGAAAACTCACAAAGTGGCAATGCATCTTGCCAATTAGTGCTAAAATCAAGCACCACTGCTCTCAGCATATCTTCCAGTGTCTGGATAGTCCGCTCTGACTGTCCGTCGGTCTGTGGATGATATGCGGTACTCAGATGTAATTTCGTACCGAGAGCCTGCTGCAAGCTTTGCCAAAAGTGCGAAGTAAATCGAGGATCACGATCTGATACAATTGACTTCGGCACTCCGTGCAATCTGACCACTTCTCTGACATAAATCTCTGCCATCTGGTCAAATCTGTACGTCATCTTGTACGGAATAAAACATGCGGATTTGGTCAATCTCTCAATCACGACCCAAATCGCATCACAACCTCGGGAGGAACGAGGTAGCTGCGTCACAAAATCCATGGAAATGTGATCCCATTTCCATTCAGGAATGGACAAACTCTGTAATAAACCACCTGGTTTCTTTTCTTTCTGCTTTCACCTACTGGCGATTCAGACATTTGGAAACAAATTCGGCAATGTCAGTCTTCATTTGTTTCCACCAGAACTGTCTTTTCAAATCATTATACATCTTTCTGCCACCAGGATGAATACTGAATCGAATGTTGTGCGCTTCTGATAATATCTGTCGTCTCAAATCTGAAACATTCGGCACAACCAAATGATTATTTACATGCAAGACGTTATCACGTACCTGATATTCCGATCTATGCCCTGTTCTGACCATCACTATTGATCTCTGTACATTCTGATCAACTTTCTGAGCCGCTTTAATTCTCATAATCAGCTCTGGTTCTACTTGCACCGTATAAAGTCTCAAAGGTCTATAATCTGTTTCAAATGCTAATCAAGACAAACAGCAGTCTTCTATCAAATTTGAAACACCGATCGTCGACAAGGATAAGGAACATACCTTTCGACTTAGTGCATCAGCTGCTGCATTAGACTTTCCTGGATAGTATTTGATTTAACAATAAAAATCCTTAAGCAAATCAAGCCATCTCCGTTGCCTGATATTCAATTCAGATTGTGAAAACAGATATTTCAAACTCTTATGATCAGAATATATCTCAAATTTTTCACCATAAAGATAGTGTCGCCATATCTTTAATGCAAAGACAATGGCTGCCGCCAATTCAAGATCATGGATTGGATAACGAGTCTCATGTGGTTTAAGTTGTCTTGAGGCATAAGCAATAACATGCCCTCGCTGCATCAGAACACATCCCAACCCTCTTTGAGAGGCGTCGCAATAAACCACAAAATCACCAGTACCGGATGGGATAGTCAACACCGGAGCACTGGTCAATCTCTTTTTCAACTCCAGAAAACTGGTCTTGCATTCTTCAGACCAAACAAATGGAGCATTCTTCTGAGTCAGTTGAGTAATTGGTTTAGCAATACTTGAGAAATCTTTAATAAAACGACGGTAATATCCCGCTAAACCCATGAAACTGCGAATTTCGGGCACGGACGTCGGTCTTGGCCAAGAAATCACGGCTTCAACTTTACTGGGATCCACTGATATCCCATCTCCGGATATAATATGCCCCAGAAATACTACCTGTCTCAACCAAAACTCGCATTTCGACAGTTTAGCATATAATTTCTCAGCCCTTAAAATTCGCAACACAGTTCTTAGATGCTCAGCATGCTCACTCATATTCTTTGAATAAATCAAAATATCATCAATGAATATAATCACAAATTCATCGAGATACTTCTGGAATATACGGTTCATCAATCCCATAAACACCGCTGGAGCATTCGTTAAACCAAATGGCATGACAATAAATTCATAGTGTCGATACCTGGTTCTGAATGCTGTTTTTGAGATATCAGAATCTCTGACTCTCAGCTGATGATATCCAGATCTCAAATCGATATTGGAATATACTGAAGAACCCTGCAACTGGTCAAACAAATCATCAATACGAGGCAAAGGATATTTATTCTTTATCGTTGCCTTGTTCAGTTGCCGATAGTCGATGCAGAGTCTCATCGAACCGTCTTTCTTTCTTACGAACAATACCGGAGCACCCCAAGGAGAAACACTCGGTCTGATGTACCCCTTGGCCAGTAAATCTTCCAGCTGATCTTTTAATTCTTTCAATTCAATTGGTGCCATTCTGTACGGGGCTCTGGAAATCGGAACTGTACCTGGCATCAATTCAATGCTGAAGTCTATCTCTCTAACTGGAGGTAATCCCGGGATCTCATCTGGAAAAACGTCAGCAAACTCACGTACTACTGGCAGATCTGCCAATGATGGACTCGACTTCAGTACATCTATTGAATAGACAAGGAATCCCTCTGCTCCTTTCTGTAATAATCGAGTCATAGATAATACGGATATTAAAGGAATTCTCGATCTAGAACCCTTACCGTAAAATTTCCACTCTTCCGTCATATCTGGTCTGAATCTCACTATCTTGTGGAAACAATCAATTGTAGCTCTGTACTTGGTCAGCATATCAATACCGATAATACAATCAAAATCTGACAACCCAAGTACGATGCAATCTAATTCAATCTCATGCCCGTCATACTGTAGTACACAATGTTTTACAGAATTTACGGATATCAAACCTGTCCCTAAAGGAGAAGAGACTGACACTACAGTAGCTAAAGACTCTACAGGCAATGCATGATTTAATGCAAATTGTTCGGAAATAAAAGTATGTGAAGCACCGGTATCAATCAATACATAAGCAGGGTAACCACATAAAGAACAGTTACCTGCCACAACGTCATCTGGTGCTTCCTGGGCCTGCTCCTCGGTCAAAGTGAATACTCTGGCCTGCTGTCTAGGAGGCTGGCTAACAATCTGGCTACCTCTTGGCCTCTGCTGTGACTGAGCTGGCGCTGGCTGGAATGTATGAACGGCAGCTGATCGTCTCTCAGTCTGTGCTACTAATCCCGATGACTCGGCTCCCTGAGATCTTTGGGACCCTCTCTGTGGACACACTTTAGCAAAGTGTCCTGGCTGTTTACAGATGTTGCAACTACCAGTCACTCCCTGGCATTGCTCAGTCGCATGTCTTCCTCCACAAGTCTTACAATAAACTCCAGTGTAACTCTGGCTCTGTCTGGAACCACCGGAGCTAGAAGAACTGCTGCCAGATTTCTTAAATTTCTTTCCTCTGGCTTTCAAAAATTCTTTCTTCCCTCCACTGCTGCTGCCACCCTCGAATCTGGGAGGTGGTTGCTGTGGTCTCAGTGCTGGAGGCACAAATGAAGCCCCTTTCTGTCTCATCAGACCGGCTTCTGCTCCTTTAGCTCTGTTCAGGGCGTCAGTAAAGTTATTTGGTCGCCCTGTGTTCACCAATGTGAAAATATCGGGGTTCAAGCCATTGATGAACTGGTCAGCAGTAGCTTCCTCGCTGTCAGCCACATGTGGAGCAAATTTCAACAAGGTGGAGAATTTGGACACGTATTCTTCTATGTTCATCTGCCCCTGCTTGAGATTGGCAAATTCCGCCCCCTTGTCCTTTCGATACGACACTGGAAAGAATCATTGATAAAATTCAGTTCTAAATATATTCCAGGTAATAGTCGTACCTCTATGCTCCATGGCTCTCTTTCTAGTAATCCACCAGTCCTTAGCAACATCGTGTAACTGGTGTCCAATTAATCGAACTCGCCTCTCATCTGTATACTCCAATGAGTCAAAAAGCATTTCAATATCGTCAAGCCAACTCTCGCACTCCACAGCGTTCTCTGTTCCTTTCAAAGTTTGCGGGTGAAATGACTGAAATCTTTTCAGTAACGTTTCCATTGGAGTCGGTGTTACATCCATTGGAGGATTTGATGTACTACCCTGTTCTGGGATTCGTCTGGGAGGCATATCTGATTATCAACAGAATTAGTAACTCAAATACAACAACCAACTTCAGTCCTCCTCTGATCATCTTACTGCTGATCTAGAATCGGTGCTGATCCATTCTCAATTAAACATATTACTATATCAAATCAGATAAGCAAGTAAAATGTATTAAAGCAGTAAGACATGCTAGCATTCAAAAGCAGGAAAGAAATCTCAATCTACCCCGCTCACTAGCCTCTTCTATCTCAATCTAAATAATCTATCGCTCTTATACCACCTGTTGTGGGGACCCGGACGCTAATCATCTTATTAATCGTCATTGGGACTAATTTAATTAATTACAATAAACAGGGTCGAAATTTTTTTTTTAATGCGGAACGTAATGGCATACATCTTAACATACACGTCAGTATTAAAAGTACAAATCTTGCACTATATACTATCAGTCTCAACTAAAGTTTAACAACTATATAACAAGTATTTAAACCCTAACTCTAGTCCAAGTCCGTAGTCTCCACTCTAACTCGATCTTTCTTCACCTCTGTGACCCTGAACCTGTCCCACCTGTTGCCATGCACACATACAGACAAGACAACAGCCGGATAACTCCGGTGAGATATAAATATCCCAGTATAAACAATGTATCAATGCAATCATATAAAACATATATAAAAGCATAAACAGTCATTAAAACATGTATCCAATCTGACTACATGAACCAATACGAATCTGTATTTAAGTCAATGACTTATTATCTTATCTCAACTTATTTATAACCTAGGGATCCCGATCTAATTTAGACTTTGGTATGCTGTATCGAATGTCTACAATAGACGTCGATCTACATCTAAGCTCATCGATACACCGTAAGTCTAGAGTCTTCGCGGTTCTGATAAAGACTCGGCGGTTCTGCCCTAGCTAGGCTGATCTGCCCTAGACTCAAACTCTGGCTCTGCTATAATTCAATAGACTAAACATATCAATCTGATAATCTGCAAATATCAATGCAATAAAATAAAGTATGTGATTTTGGTAAACTCAAGTCAAATTTAACTCGAGTTGTGCAATCCCGAATCAACATTTATTTATACCTTTCTTGCTGTCGCTCTGTTACAATCGAAGTCTCGACTCAAAGCCTGTTAATGTTCAATCTGGCAATGACAATATCAATATACTGTATCAATATTCTATTCAAATCAAAACATCCCCGTCTTATCAAATTCTGACGGTACAACAGTACAATCTTGCGATACTGATAATACTATATCAGTCTATACCAATTCCAATCATTTACAATCAACCACTGTACGAATCTGACATCACATCTCAGTCAATTTAACTTTGAAATTCATAACAATTCCATAATTAATCTGTTTCTTAATCTGACTTCGATTCTATGATGTCTACTATGTCAAGAACACTATATATGAATCGTATCTGATTCTGGACATAGCATAATTTCAAATCTTAACAAAACGTAACAAAACTTACGTCCTGTTGTAGCTGTCGTTGCTAGGAACACGGTGCCGTAATCGGATTCAAATTTGGACAGACGGATTGATCGCAAATCGAATTGAACGTAATTCCCCCGGAAGCTCTCATTTCCTTTCTTTCCTCTGAAGCTTTAAGGATTACTGTATATATATATATATACAAGTAACATTCACAAGGACGAGTGGCTCAATGTTTGTAGCACACATCTCGCGCATATGCGCGACCCCAATCGGCGCATATGCGCGAGACACTCGGTCTCCACGCATAACATGCACATCGCTTCACGCATATGCGCGACTCATCTCCGCGCATATGCGCGAGACTCTCTGGATTTCCTCGCATGGGCTTCGCGCATATGCGCGACATCTTCCGCGCAGATGCGCGAGGTCTTCTGCCTGTTTGGCGCATGTGCGCGCATCCGGTCGCGCATGTGCGCCGATGCTACTGTCCTCGCACATCAATTTTCACACGCGATCTCATTCCGTGTCTCGGTTAGCCCTTTCGTAATTATCTCGATTAAAAATCAATAATCGTAATTTAACACTGTATAAAAACTCGGGCATTACAGCCGTAGGTGATCACGTTTTTATAAAGATAGCACCCATGGAGGGTGTTATGAGATTTTGAAAAAGAGGCAAGCTGAGTCCGAGGTTTATTGGACCGTTCGAGATTCTTGACAGAGTTGGGACACTAGCTTATCGTGTTGCCCTCCCGTCGAATCTGGCCGGGGTACACAATGTGTTCCATGTCTCGATGCTGAGAAAGTACCTGGCAAATCCTTTGCATGTGTTGAGCTATGAACCGTTACAGCTTGCTCCAGACCTGTCATATGAGGAAAGACCCGTCCAAATCCTAGACAGACAGGACCGCAGACTTCGGAACAAGGTGACCAAGTTGGTCAAAGTCCGGTGGCTCAATCAAGCAGTGGAGGAAGCCACTTGGGAGACCGAGGCAGATGTGAGAATCCGCTACCCAGAGTTATTTGGTAAGATTTAATTTCGAGGACGAAATTTATATAAATGGGGGAAGAACTGTACAACCCAATTTCAGTACACGTAAAACCCAATTTCAGTACACGTAAAACCCATGCATTTATTTATTTTTTTAATCATTTATTTTAATTTAAAAATGAATTTTAGCCAAGCATGATTTATTTAAATGCATTATTTTAAATTAATGATGTTTATGTGATGCATGTTAAATGTTTTTCGAGTTTCATATTTCAGATGATTATTTGAGACGGGATCGAGGAGAAGACAAGTGACGACTTTTGGCAAAATTTTAATATGGTATTTTATTTTAAGTTAAGGATGTGGCATTTTATATAATTTATTTAGTTTTAGTAAATTTTTAAAAACTTAATTTATTAATTAGGTGATTTTAAGATTTTAAAACCTTTAAAGATTTAGTGCTTGTGCTCTTTATTTTAATTAGGGATTTTATTTAAAGATTAGTAGGGATAATATTTTAATTAATTTGTTAATTGAGTTAACATTTTTAATTAGTATATTGATTAGCATGTAAATGGTATAATTAAGCAAAAATCATCCCTTAATTATTTCTAAACTCACGCACGCACACACTAACACACACATATACATGCTTTTTCACACAACACACACATACACATTTCATTCTATTTTTTTGGAAAGAAACCTAGGGTTCTAAGAGTCCTTGCAGCCGCCACCTTCCCTCTTCATCTTCCAGCAAATTTTCGTGTGTTTTCTTCAAGGATTTTAGCGCCACGTTCGTCTCGGATCAATCCTCGCGCCATCTCCGCTTCGGTATCGTCGGTTCGGTAAACTTTAACATCATAAGGCACGTATATTCTATTTTTCCTGCGTCGATCATGTCATAGTATGTGTTGCGTTGTTTTTATGTGTAAAAATACATGTGTGATGTGTAAAGTTTGAGCGGAAATTGTTTAGATCGTATTTTGAACGTTTCTGGATCTGAAAATCTCGTTTTTACACTTTTAAAAACTGAAATTTTTCGGTCGCGATTTTGAGAAAACTTTCAACATGAAAATCGTATAACTTTTTGATACCTACGATTTGTTAAAAAATTCGAGTATTTGGATAAAAATTGAGTGAGTTACGGTGATTTTCGTGGGACTGCTCAAACTGCGTTTTCTGAAAATTATGCTATTGATGTGTTCTTGAGGTTTATTTGTTGCAGGCTTCGTTGGGAACCGTCGGGTGATCGCTGCTGTGTTTAGGTATATGGAGTATGAGTTTGAGATGAGTTTTGATGCTTCGTTTCGTGTCGATAGTTATTGGTTGCATTAGAAATCGTAGGAATCAATTGGTGTCAAAATTTGAGTTTACGGATTTGTTGCTTGTTTGGTGTGCATCGTTGTTTGGGAAGTTTTGTGGAGTCGAGTCAGTGCCATAGCGTCCTAGGATGAGTCTCGAGGCGTTGTTCACTGTATGTGTAATCGAAATTGGAGAGTATAAGTTTCTGAGTTGCGGAGTTCAGAAGAATCGGTGATCGAGCGGTAATATTTTACTGCCTGAGCGCCTTTCTCTCAGTCCGAGGGTAATCTCCAGAATACCTGGCGCTCGAGCGGTAAAGTTTTACCGCCCGAGCGCGGCCCCATCTGTGAAAATGTTTGGTTCTTTCTTCTTTTCAAGTTTAATAGTGAGTTCATGTCTTTATTTTTGGGAAATGTTCGCACATCATTTTAGAGATTGTTCGGGGTTCGATGTCATGGGTTAGTACGATTATTTAACGAGGTCAAGTCCCGAGTGATCTAGAATGTCATAAGCTATTTTTGTACTTCGGTGGTGAGCACGAGTACCTACGTCTAAGTTATGAAATTTAAGTGCTTGTAATCATGTTAATATGTGCAGCAGTGTCCCCAAGCGAGATCCAATGAATCCCTCAACGCCAAGTAAGTATGTTTGACGTGCAAAGAAAATATTTTAATTTTTTGAGGTATGCTAAATGTCTTGTGACCAATTTATGTATGGGATGCGAAAGCGGTAAAGCATGACCAGGGACCAATCAACCCCGTTAAATCATAAACGGGTTTAGATCAGGATTGGAAAGAGTTAAAGCATGAACGGGGACCAATCCACCCGTTAAAAATGATTGGGGATCTCATGTATGTGATAGTGGATTTTTCCCTGTCAGCCCAGTACTGTGGTTTAGTCTGATCAGGCGATTTATGTTATGGGTCACTTACTTTGAAACATGCCTCTACAAAAAATGACGAAGTTTAAGTATGTTCAAGTATGTACAAGTATGCAAGTACGTTTAATAAAAGTTTCATGTTATAGCACGTCTATGTATGTATGTAAGTATGTTCAAGTTTATTAATGCAAGTTCAAGTTCTAGTATGTACGTTCTATTTTAAAGCTGCATGTGATCTTATTATTTAGTACTCGTTACTTCAAGTTTATATGTGTTGAGTCTTTAGACTCACTAGATTTGATCGATGCAGGTGAAGATGCATTTGAGGAGACTAGAGGTGGGGACCAAGGAGCTGGCTTGGACTGAGCAGGAGGCTAGACCCGAGGACCGCCCAGTTTTTAAGAGTTTATGAAATGTTCAAAATACTCTGATTTATGTTACTGATTATGAGATTTTAAACAAGTACTTTTGGCAAACTTTTTGAGATCTTTGATTGCAACTTGGTTGAGATGAGCAGTTGGTTTCTCGAATTTTGAAGGTTCACGATTTATTTTAAGAAAATTTTTAGTTTTCCCGCAAATTTTAAGTAGTTAAAAGTACGGTACGTTACATGAAGAGTTACATAGTGTTAGAAAATCTAACGTACCGTACTTTTACTACTTAAAATTTGCGGAAACATTAAAAATTTTCTTAAAAGAGTAATCACATTCAAATTCGATAACGTAACCGTACGTCCCAAAATTGGTTGCAACAAAAGATCTAAAAATAAATTTTGACACACGTATTTGTTTGAAATCTCATAAACAGTAGCGTGAAATAAGAGTATTTGACATTTCATAAAAACTTAAAAACTTGGGCGGTCCTCGGGTCTAGCCCCCTGCTCAATCCAAGCCAGTTCCTTGGTCCCCACCCCTAGTTTCCTCGAAATCAACCTCACCTGCATCGATCAAGTCTAGTGAGTCTAAAGACTCAACACGTATAAACTGAAAGTAACGAGTAATACATAATAAAACCACATGCAACTTAAAATAGAGCGTAGATACATGAACTTGAACTTGCGCTTAAACTTGAACTTACATACGTACAAACATAGACGTGCCATAAACATAAAACTTTTCTTAAACGTGCTTGCATACTTGAACATGCTTGAACATACATAACTTCATCATTGTGCGTAGAGGCATGTTTTAAAGCGAGTGACCCATACATAATACGCCTGATCAGACTAAACCACAGTATTGGGCTGACCGGGACGAATCCACTGCCACATACATGATATCCCCGTTCATGCTTTAACGGGTGGACTGGTCCCCGTTCATGCTTTAACGCTTTCCAATCCTGATCTAAACCAGTTCATGCTTTAACGGGGTGGAGAGGTCCTCGGCCACGTTCACCGACTTCCAAACCCATTCATAAAGTTGGTCACGAGACATTTAGCATACCTCAAAAACTTGAAATATTTTCTTTTGCACGTCGAACATACTTACTTGGCGTTGAGGGATTCGTTGGATCTCGCTTGGGGCCGCTGCTGCACAAATAAATTAGTTTGAAATACTTAACTTGCATAACTTAGACTTTGGTACTCAAGCTCACCACCGAAGTGAATAAGTAGCTTATGACATTCTAGTTCCCTCGGGACTTGACCTCTTTTAATCAACGTACAAACCATTATCCTGAACCCCAAAACAAAACCTGATGTGAAGTCTAAGTTTTTTTTTCCAAAATGTGAAGTACATGGACCCCGTGCCCGGGTCCGTGTATAGGTTCGTGTAGGTTCGCAAAAGAAATGCTCGAAAAGAAGTAAGGACACGGACCCCGTGCTAGGGTCCGTCTAGGAGTACGTGTAGGCTCGCAAATTTGACACTTCCAAGGAAACAAAGGCACGGACCTCGTATCAGGGTCCGTGGAAAGGTCTGTCTAGGCTCGGTTTACTGATACAAAGGAGAAAACAAGGGCACAGACCCCATGCTAGGGTCCGTCGAGGGGTTCGTGTATGCTCGGTAAAAGTAAACCAACGGAAAATCGTGTATTCAAAGATTATTTCTCCTAACTCTATCATCCCGACCTTAAATCGACACCTCGAGACCCGTCCTAAGGTGCTAGAGCACTCGTTCAAACTCAAACAAATGCTCCAAAACAATGACGTCCAACTTACAACGCAATACAACTCATGAACACGAAATTTGACACCAAATCAATTCCTACTAGTTCTAAGTCAACCAATTGCCTAAAGACACGAAACAACATACCCACATACACCCCAACATCATTCTCGATATACCAAAATGCAGCAACGATCACTCATCAATCCCCAACGAAGCCTGCAACAATAAAACTCAAGAACACATCAATAACATAATTTTTCAGAAAACGCAGTTTGAGCAGTCCCACGAAAATGATCATAACTCTCTCAATTTTTATCCAAATATTTTGAATTTTATATCAAATCGAAGGTATCAAAAAGTTCTACAATTTTTGTGTTGAAAGTTTTCTCAGAATCACGACCTAAAAATCGCAGATTTTAAAAAACAGCAAATTTCGAAATTTTAGAATAAAAATAAACGTTACAATTCGATCCAACATGTTTCTGCCCAAACCTTGCACATCATACATGGATTTTACGCATAAAAACAACGCAACACATACTATGACATGATCGACGCAGAAAAGAAAAGAATATACGTGCCTTATGATGTTAAAGTTTACCGAACCGGCGATACCGAAGCGGAGATGGCGCGAGGATTGATCCGGGACGATGGTGGCTCGATTTTCTTTGAAGAAAATACACGAAAACTTGCTTGAAATTGGAGAGGGAAGGGGCGGCTGTTGTTGCTCTCAAGAACCCTAAGCTTTTCTCTCCTCTCAACTAATAAAAATCTGAACGTATGTGTGTGTGTTTTTTTCGTGTGTGATTGTGTGTGAGTGTATGTGTGCGTGTGTTAGGGTAGTGGGGAGGGGATTATAGATGTTAATTAGGAAAATAAATTGCTTAATTAGTAATTAACAACTAATAAAAATGCTAATCCACCTCTAACTTTAACAAAATCCCTTAATTCAAAACTAAGGTGCACAAGAAATAAATCTTTAAAAGTTTTAAAACTCCACAATTCCCAAATAAATAATTTAGGCTTTAAAAATGCTGAAACTTATTAAATTAATTAATATGCCCCAAACTTGATTTAAAAATAAAATACCACATTTTAAATTTGCCAAAATCGTCACCGGTTTCCTTTCCTCGATCCCGCATAGAATAATCGCCTGAAACATGAAACTCAAGAAAACATTTTAACGTGCATCACATAAACATACAAAATTTAAAATAATGAAATTTAATAAATCACGCATCACTAAAAATCATTTTAAAATTTAATAAATGCTTCAATAATTAAATAATTGCATGGGTTATACGTGTACTGAATCTAGGCTCTACAGTTCCTCCCCCATTTATGTAAATTTCGTCCTCGAAATTAAATCTTACAAAACAGTTCTGAGTAGCAGTTCCTCATATCTGACTCGGTTTCCCGAGTGGCTTCCTCTACTGATTGATTCAGCCACCGGACATTGACCAACATTGGTCACCTTGTTCCGAAGTCTGCGCTCCTGCTTGTCTAGGATTTGAGTGGGTCTTTCCTCATATGATAGGTATGAAGCCAACTGCAACGGCTCGTAGCTCAAAACATGCGATGGATTAGCTAGATACTTTCTCAGCATTGAGACATGGGACACATTGTGTACCCCGGCCAGATTCGGCGGAAGGGCAACACGATAAGCTAGTGTCCCAACTCTGTCCAGAACCTCAAATGGTCCAATAAACCTCGGACTCAGCTTGCCTCTTTTCCCAAATCTCATAACACCCTTCATAGGTGCTATCTTCACAAAAACGTGATCTCCCACTGCAAACTCTAGATCTCTTCTCCTCTTATCGGCATAGCTCTTTTGGCGACTCTGGGCGGTCTTCATTCTGTCTCGAATCTTGACCACCACATCTGCAGTCTGCTGAACTATCTCTAGACCAAGTTCTGCTCTCTCTCCGACTTTATCCCAATGAATCGGCGATCTGCACTTTCTCCCATACTATGCCTCGTAGGGGGCCATACCTATAGATGCTTAAAAACTGTTGTTGTAGGTAAACTCCACTAGAGGTATCTTCGATTCCCAAGTCCCCTGGAAATCGATCATAAATGCTCGCAATAAATCCTCCAAAATCTAGATCACTCGCTCAGACTTGCCATCTGTCTGCGGGTGAAAAGTTGTACTGATTAGCAACTTTGTCCCCATGGCTGCATGCAAACTCTTCCAAAAGGACGATGTAAACCTCGGGTCCCTGTCGGACATAATAGAAACTGGGATCCCGTGCAATCGAACTATCTTCCTGATATATAGTTCCGCATACTGCGTCATGGAGAAAGTTGTCTTTACTGGCAAGAAGTGCGTTGACTTAGTGAGTCGATCCACTATGACCCAAATGGCATTAAAACCTCTGACTGAATTTGGCAAACCAACCACGAAGTCCATGGTAATATTCTCCCATTTGCACTCGGGGATAGGGAGTGGCTTAAGCATCCGTGCTGGCCTCTGATGCTCTGCCTTCACTTGTTGACAAGTGAGGCATTCAGACATAAACCGACGGATGCCTCGCTTTATCCCTGGCCACCAATACAAAATCTGCAGATCCTTGTACATTTTGATACCTCCCGGATGAATAGAATATGGAGATGTGTGTGCCTCTGTCAGAATATCCTCTATGATCGAATCAACACTAGGCACCCACATTCTACCTCTGTACCTCACAATACCATCTGATACTGCGTAGAATACACTGCCCTTGGCTTCATCTTTCAGCCTCCATTTCTGCAACTGCTTATCTTAAGGCTGACCTGCACGGATACGGTCTATCAAGGAAGACTGGACTGTCAGATTAGACAGGTTAGGAGCTCTGTCCTTGCGATAAACCTCTAATCCAAATCTCTGAATCTTTGACTGAAGGGATCTCTGTACTGACAACTGTGCTACGACTGAAACTTTACGGCTCAAGGCATCTGCCACAACATTAGCTTTTCCCGGATGGTAGCTAATTTCACAATCGTGGTCTTTTACCAACTCCAACCACCGTCTCTGTCTCATATTCAGTTCTTTCTACATGAAGAAATACTTGAGACTCTTTTGATTGGTAAATATCTGGCATTTCTCGCCGTACAAGTAGTGTCTCCAAATCTTCAATGCAAAGACGACGGCGGCTAATTCAAGATCATGAGTTGGGTAGTTCTTCTCATGCACCTTCAACTGCCTGGAAGCGTAAGCTATAACCCGACCATGCTGCATCAACACTACGCCTAACCCGAGCTTAGATGCATCAGTGTATAACACAAAATCTCCTTGCCCTAATGGCATGGCTAACACTGGCGCTGAAATAAGAGCTTGCTTCAAAGTATCGAAGCTCTTCTGGCACTCGCCACTCCACACAAACTTAGCATTCTTCTTTGTCAATGAGGTGAGTGGCACTGCTATTGACGAAAATCCCTCAATAAACTTACGGTAGTAACCGGCTAAACCCAGAAAACTGCGGATATCTGAAGCATATATCGGCTCAACCCATTCCTTAACGGCTGCCACCTTCGCTGGATCCACCTCAATACCACTGCTTGACACTATGTGACCCAAAATGGCTACCTTCTCCAACCAGAATTCACACTTACTGAACTACGCAAATAACTTGCAACTCTACAAAACCTGCAAAACTGTCCTCAAATGCTGACTATGCTCCTCATGGCTCTTCGAGTAAATTAGAATTTCCTCAATAAATACTATGACGAACTGATCAAGGTAAGGCTGAAATACTCGGTTCATGAGGTCCATGAAAATCGCTGGAGCATTCGTCAGTCCAAACGGCATCACTGAGAACTCGTAATGCCCATATCTGGTTCTGAAGGTCGTCTTGTGAATATCTGCCTCTTTCACCTTCAGCTGATCATACCCTGATCGAAGGTCTATCTTGGAGAACACTGTGGCTCCCTGCAACTGATCGAACAAGTCCTCGATCCTTGGAAGTGGGTATTTATTCTTGATCGTTGCCTTGTTCAGCTCCCAATAATCGATGCACAGTCTCATACTCCCATCTTTCTTCTTTACGAAAATACTGGTGCGCCCCACGGTGAGAAACTAGGGCAGATAAATTCCGTGTCAAGGAGCTCCTTAATCTAGTGTTTGAGTTCAAGCATCTCAGCTGGAGCTAAACGGTACGGTGCCTTGGAGATTGGCACAGTGCCTGGCATAAGATCGATTGCAAACTCCACCTCTCTCTCTGGTGGAAGACCTCTTACGTCATCAGGAAAGACGTCTGGAAAGTCTCCGACTACTGGCACATCTGATAATGACGGAGTGGGTATGTCAGGTGTTGAAATGATACTAGCCAAGAAAGCCTGACACCCCTTGGAAATAAGCTTCCGTGCCTGCATGCAAGAGATCATGCGAGGAAAACTTCTCCATCTGGCTGGTTCGAAAAGAAATTGCTCCATACCCAACGGTCTAACCAATACTAACCTTTTCTGAAAATCTACCAGGACTCGATTCTTCGTCAGCCAGTCCATACCCAAAATGATATCAAATTCTGGCATCGGCAACACTATCAGGTCGGCATATACTAGGTGGCCCTGCAATTCAAGATCAATATCTCTGACCACACTAGTAGCTGACAACTCTTCCCCTGATGGGATTGTTACTGAATAATTCACGTCGAGTCCAATAGACTTGACGTCTAGATGACTAGCGAACGATTCTGAGATAAAGGAGTGAGTGGCTCCTGAGTCTATCAGGGCCTTCGTGGATACACTCTTTATAAAAATATTTTCTGAGATACGTTAGCACAACACAAAACTTATATCCCTAAAATTATACATTAACCTCAAGCATCGTAGGAATTAATATCCCAAGTGACTCAAAAATATTACTGGCACCCTAATAATCCCAAATCGAGAACAAACATGCAAGGCAAATATTGAATATTGTACTGAATTACATAAATTACAAGTCAACAATGTCGTGTCTGGGTTCGCCTCCTGAGCGAGCATGGCAAAAACCCTCCCTTGTGTCGGCTGCGTCCACTGAGGGCAGCCCTTTAACATGTGGTCTCTGGCTCCACATTTAAAACATTTTCCTGATCCCCATAGGCACTGTACCGGGTGCTGGCGGTTGCATTTAGGACACACTGGGAAATTACCAGGCCTCTGAGGTGCCTTCTACTGTTGAATAGGACCCTTGCCCTTTGGCGGTCCCTGATATGGCTTCTTCCTTGGCTGCCCCTGGAATGGCCTCTTAAATTGAGGTCGTTGTTGCTGCTGCTGTGGAGCCTGATAGGGCCTCTTGCCCTGCCTGTCAGCCTCAATATTCCTATGATCCCGCTCTGTCGCCAAAGCTCTTGACACGGCAACCATGTAGGGAGTAGGACCAGTAACTCGGACGTCACAACGCAAGACCGGCCGCAACCCATCCATAAAATGCCTCAACTTACTCTTGGCATCATTAGCTATCAGAGGCACAAAGTGACACCCCCTCTCAAACTTCCTGACAAACTCTGCAACACTACCGTCTCCCTGTCGCAGGGTCATAAGTTCTCTGGTCAGTCTGGATCGTACTTCCTCGGTAAAGTATTTGGAGTAGAATATCTCCTTAAAGTCATCCCAAGAAAGGGTCTGCAAATTCACTGCTACGGACGCGATCTCCCACCACAGTCTGGCGTCCCCGGTCAGTAGAAATGTGGCACACCTGACCCTATCTGCATCTTGCAGCTCCATAAAGGCAAAAATCACCTCGATGGATTTAATCCATCCCTCAGCTATCATCGGGTCAGTAGTACCCGAAAATTCCTTTGGTCATCAGCCTGAATCTCTCGTATACTGCCTCTGGTCTGGGCCTCGCTTTTGTATTTGTCGCAGCCTGGTTCCCCGCAAACTGTGCGAAGAACTGCGTCATACCTGCAAGCATCTGTGCCTGCATATCTGGCGGTGGAGAAGGAGGAGCGTATCTCCCCTCCTCTCGAGTCTCTCTATCCTCATCCCTTGCTTCCCGATTAATCAAACCTCTAGGAGGCAGACTGTTCCAGAATTTACCCAACATGTAAGCCCCACATGCATGAACATGATACCAATAATATAAGATGCACGTGAATTGAATTTAAAACATGGACATGCTGAAATCAGAAATAAATGCTTACTACATAACATAAATTTGAAACCTTAAAACTTACAGACTTGAGGTGAGACTTCGTGAGCTTCTTGCGACTGGCAGTAGGAATAACCCTTTACAGGAACACCGCTCAGATACCAACTGTAACGTACCGTACTTTTACTACTTAAAATTTGCGGAAAAATTTAAAAATTTTTTTAAAAGAGTAATCACATTCAAATTTGATAACGTAGCCGTACGTCCCAAAATTGTTTGCAACAAAAGATCTAAAAATAAAGTTTTACACAAGTATTTGTTTGAAATCTAATAACCAGTAGCGTGAAATCAGAGTATTTGACATTTCATAAAAACTTAAAAACTTGGGCGGTCCTCGGGTCTAGCCCCCTGCTCAGTCCAAGCCAGCTCCTTGGTCCCCACCCCTAGTCTCCTTGAAATCATTCTCACCTGCTTTGATCAAGTCTAGTGAGTCTAAAGACTCAACACGTATAAACTGAAAGTAATGAGTAATACATAATAAAACCACATGCAACTTAAAATAGAGCGTACATACATGAACTTGAACTTGCGCTTAAACTTGAACTTACATACGTACATACATAGACGCGCCATAAATATAAAACTTTTCTTAAACGTGCTTGCATACTTGAACATGTTTGAACATACGTAACTTCATCATTTTATGTAGAGGCATGTTTCAAAGTGAGTGACCCATAGTACTGGGCTGAAAGGGACGAATCCACTGCCACATGCATGAGATCCCCGTTCATGCTTTAATGGGTGGATTGGTCCCCGTTCATGCTTTAACGCTTTCCAATCCTGATCTAAACCCATTCATGCTTTAACGGGGTGGAGAGGTCCTCGGCCATGTTCATCGACTTTCAAATCCATTCATAAATTTAGTAACGAGACATTTAGCATACCTCAAAAACTTGAAATATTTTCTTTTGCACGTCGAACATACATACTTGGCGTTGAGGGATTCGTTGGATCTCGCTTGGGGCCGCTGCTGCACAACTAACATTATTTTGAAATACTTAACTTGCATAACATAGACTTAGGTACTCAAGCTCACCACCGAAGTGAATAAGTAACTTATGACATTCTAGTTCCCTCGGGAATTGACCTCTTTTAATCAACGTACAAACCATTATCCTGAACCCCAAAACAAAACCTGATGTGAAGTCTAATTTTTTTTTTCCAAAATATGAAGTACACGGACCCCATGCCCGGGTCCATGTAGGTTCGCAAAAGAAATGCTCGAAAAGAAGTAAGGACACGGACCCCGTGCTAGGGTCCGTCTATGGGTCCGTGTAGGCTCGCAAATTTGACACTTCCAAGAAAACAAAGGCACGGACCACGTGTCAGTGTCCGTGGAAGGGTCCGTCTAGGCTCGGTTTACTGACACTAAGGAGGAAACAAGGGCACAGACCCTGTGCCAGGGTCCGTCGAGGGGTCCGTGTAGGCTCGGTAAAAGTAAACCAACAGAAATCGTGTATTCAAAGCTTTTTTCTCCTAACTCTATCATCCCGACCATAAATCGACACCTCGAGACCCGTCCTAGGGTGCTAGAACACTCATTCAAACTCAAACAAACGCTCCAAAACAACGACGTCCAACTTACAACGCAATACAACTCATGAACACGAAATTTGACACCAAATAAATTCCCACGAGTTCTAACTCAACCAATTGCCTAAAGACACGAAACAACATACCCACATACACCCCAACATCATTCTTGATATACCTAAATGCAGCAACGATCACCCATCGATCCCCAACGAAGCCTGCAACAATAAAACTCAAGAACACATCAATAACATAATTTTTCAGAAAACGCAGTTTGAGCACTCCCATGAAAATGATCATAACTCTCTCAATTTTTATCCAAATATTTTGAATTTTATATCAAATCGAAGGTATCAAAAAGTTTTACACTTTTTGTGTTGAAAGTTTTCTCAGAATCACGACCTAAAAATCGTAGTTTTCAAAAGAACATCAAATTTTGAAATTTTAGAATAAAAAAAAACGTTTCAAAATCGATCCAACATGTTTCTGCCCAAACCTTACACATCATACATGGATTTTACGTATAAAAGCAACGCAACACATACTATGACATGATCGACGCAGAAAAGAAAAGAATATAAGTGCCTTATGATGTTAAAGTTTACCGAACCGGCGATACCGAAGCAGAGATGGAGCGAGGATTGATCTGGGACGATGGTGGCTCGTTTTTCTTTGAAGAAAATACACGAAAACTTGCTGGAAATTGGAGAGGGAAGGGGCGGCTGTTGTTGCTCTCAAGAACCCTAAGCTTTTATCTCCTCTCAACTAATAAAAATCTGAACGTATGTGTGTGTGTGTTTGTGACGTGTGTGATTGTGTGTGTGAGTGTGTGTGTGCGTGTGTTAGGGTAGTGGGGAGGGGATTAGGGATGTTAATTAGAAAAATAAATTGCTTAATTAGTAATTAACAACTAATAAAAATGCTAATCAACCTCTAACTTAAAAAAATTTCCTTAATTCAAAACTAAGGTGCACAAGAAATAAATCTTTAAAAGTTTTAAAACTCCACAATTCCTAAATAAATAATTTAGGCTTTAAAAATGCTGAAACTTATTAAATTAATTAATATGCCCCAACCTTGACTTAAAAATAAAATATCACATTTTAAATTTTCCAAAATCGTCACCAGTCTCATTTCCTCGATCCCTCATCGAATAACGCCTGAAACATGAAACTCAAGAAAATATTTTAACGTGCATTACGTAAACATACATAATTTAAAATAATGAAATTTTATAAACCACGCATCACTAAAAATCATTTTAAAATTAAATAAATGCTTCAATAATTAAATAACTGCATGGGTTATACGTGTACTGAATCTGGGCTCTATAGAAAAAGTTGTTCTACATAAATTCAAGACTGTGGTCATAGCTGAAGCTCTTCAACGACGAGATTATCTCCTAGATCTTCTAAATATTCAAAATCTGACTTCAGGTTGTACCAAAGAAAGATCCAATTATAATCCTTCTTTCCCAACCACATTTGATGATATCGCTGTGATAAATCAACTAGATATAGACCTGGTCTCCTTGTAGATGAAGGTCAAATTCTGTGAAAATGGTCACAAATTGTTTGAGCCAGTGGATGCCAAGGAGCAGAAAGTGGGTGGTTCTTCAATTCAATCTGTCTCTGAGAAGCTGACTGATACTGACTCCAAGAAAGCCAAAGTGCCAACCCAGTCATATCATATCACCTCTCTACCTATGAGGTAGATCGTTGTAGCCAATGTTGAGAAAGTTGTGCAATCCATTGACAAACAACAACAAGATGATGATGAAGATGAATTATCATTGAGCGAACTACTTTCTACACCTCATTTGACCAAGAAAACTGAAGCATTGATTTCTAATGCGGAATTCATCCTATCTGAGAAAGACTGATGTCAAAAAAGAGTAAATCCGAAAGAACAAGACAAACCTAAGACTTCCACCTCGTCATCTCAGCATAAGAAGTCACCCAGTGGATGTTCTGGTAGTAGTGGTTGTTATCATTATCACAACAACTCAAGTAGCGCACATACAAACCAAGTCATACCCCTCATCAACCGTTCAAGAAAGGATATATTAGGAGATATATTTCTTTTGCTAAAATTTCTTAATATATTGTAGTGCATTAATATATGTTCTTATATCATACTTCTTATAGGTATATTAGTTTTGAAATCATCAAAAGCAGCTTCATCGTAAGTACGTCCAAAATACAACGGTTTTCGCTAAAATCGTTGTTAAAAACATACGACTAACGGTTTTTCACAAAAACCGTGTCGTATGTGCGTTGTTGTATGCAGAATTTCTTGTAGTGAATATTAGTTATCCAGACTCGAATACACCTACTGATGGATGAAGTTAATGAATTCTCTGCAGAAAAGATTAAATTTTTTTTATGAATTGGTGGAATTCAGGACATGATTTTTTGCATCAAAACTGAAGAAAAAGGATGTGCTGAAGAGTAACATATTGTTAGAAAAAGTTTTTCTACATAAATTAAAGACGGTGGTCATAGCTGAAGCTCTTCAACGACGAGATTATCTCCTAGATCTTCTAAATATTCAAAATCTGACTACAGGTTGTACCAAATAAAGATCCAATTAGGTTCCTTCTTTCCCAACCACATTTGATGATATAGCTGTGATAAATCAACTAGATATAGACCTAGTCTCCCTGTAGATGAAGGTCAAATTCTGGGAAAATGATCACAAATTGTTTGAGCCAGTGGATGCCAAGGAGCAGAAAGTGGGTGGTTCTTCAATTCAATCTGTCTCTGAGAAGCCGATTGATACTGACTCCAAGAAAGCCAAAGTGCCAACCCAGTCATATCATATCACCTATCTACCTATGAGCTAAATCGCTTTAGCCAATGTTGAGAAAATTGTGCAATCCATTGACAAACAACAACGGGATGATGATGAAGATGAATTATCATTGAGCAAACTACTTTCTACACCTCCTTTGACCAAGAAAACTGAAGCATTGATGTCTAATGCGGAATTCATCCTATCTGAGAAAGACTGATGTCAAAAAAGAGAAAATCCGAAAGAACAAGACAAACCTAAGACTTCCTCCTCGTCATCTCAGCATAAGAAGTCACCCAATGGAAGTTCTGGTTGCAGTGGTTGTTGTCATTATCACAACAGCTCAAGTAGCACATACAAACCAAGTCATACCCCTCATCAACCGTTCAAGACAGGATATATTACGAGATATATTTCTTTTGCAAAAATTATATAATATATTGTAGTGCATTAATATATGTTCTTATATCTTACTTCTTAAAGGTATATTAGTTTTGAAATCATCAATAGCAGCTTCATCGTAAGTACTTACAAAATACTACGATTTTCGCTAAAACTGTTGTTAAAAACATACGACAACTGTTTTTCACAAAAATCGTGTCGTACGTGCGTTGTTGTATGCAGAATCTCTTGTAGTAAATATTAGTTATCCAGACGCAAATACACCTACTGATGGATAAAGTTAATGAATTCTCTGCAGAAAAGATCAAATTTTTTTATGAATTGGTGGTGCGGGGACTCGGACGCTAATTCATTTTCTTAAACATTATTAAGATTCAATATAACAATTAAGTAATGTGGGACATAAATTTTTTTTTTCTAAAATGCAAGTGCGGAAACGTAATGTATTTAATCTGATATACATGTGAACATAAAAGTACAAGTCTTGTACAACATCTCTTTATCTCAAACTAGGGTACAACAACTATACATCAAGTGCTGAATCCTATTCTACCTCTGTGCCCGGATCTCCACGCTAACCGTAATCTCTCATCCTCTTCATGATCCTGATCCTGTCACACCTGTTATCATGCACACTTACAGACACAACAACAGCCGGATAACTCCAGTGAGAAATACATTCCCAGTATAATCATGTATACATGCAATCATATAACAGATATAAAAGCAAGAAACAAATATTAATAACATGTATCAAATATGGAAGATATGAACCGATATAAAACTGTAAATCAAACTCTGCTGATACTCTTTGACTCGACTCGTTCCTAATCTAGGGATCCCGATCTGAATAAGAACGTAACAATCTCCCACCTACTCTCCCGATCGTGGTGGCGGTACGTTCTTATTTACGGACTTTGGTCATGTCCATATCGAATCTCGACAATAGAAGTTGCTCCACTCCTAGGCAACATCGATATGACCAAACGTTCGGTGTCTTGGCATATCCGCCACAGACTTGGCATATCCTGCTAATTTGGCATCTCCGCCAAATATCAGGCACATCAGCCCAAGGACTAGGCATATCCGCCCATGACTCCTCACATAACATATGCTTAACTATAAATCAATAGAATAAGCATATCAATCTCAAACATTGCAACATATCGAGGCAATGGCAATTCAGTATGTGATTTTGGGAAACTCAAGTTAAATCAAACTCGAGTTGTGCAATCCCGGATCCACATTAATTTATGCCTTTCTCTTCTCGGTTTGACGAAGTCGAAGTCTCGAATTCAAATCTTTCCATAGTCAATCTGGTAATAACAATATCGAGGAGTATAATATCAATACACCAGTCAAATCAATACTGAATATAACAGAACTCAATCAAATTATGTTTCAATGGCATAACTACATAATCTCAGCATACTCAGCGATACAATATCAATCAGATATCAATCCCAACATCTCATAATCGATAACAATACAAATCAGATATCAAATCTCAATCAAATCAATTCTGATAATTCATAACAATTCTGTACGGTATCCGTTCTCCAATCCGGCTTCGATTATACGATGTCTACTATGTAAAGAACACCATATATTAATCATATCTGATTCTGGCAATATCATAATTTCAAACCATATCAGAACATATGAAAACTTACGTCTAGTTGTAGTTCTCGTCGATAAGAACACGGTATTGCCGTCGGACTAAAAATCAGATAAACGGATCTTTCGTAAATCACAAACTATGATTTGAGGTCCTAAAGCTTTTCCTAAAACTTTCTCTCGTTTCCTTCTTTCTGAATCTGAAGGAAATGCATAATTTATATATATCCTGCATGTCAAAGGGCAAATGGCTCATCTCTTCGTCCTGCACGTCTCGCGCATATGCGCGACCCTCCTCGGCGCATATGCGCGAGACACTATGTCTCGGCACGTGTCATCACGGTAACTCGCGCATATGCGCGTCCTCGCTCGGCGCATATGCGCGAGGCTCTTCACAACTCTCTGCCATCCTCGCGCATATGCGCCGGTCCATGCCGCGCATATGCGCGAGGTCTTCTGCCTACCTCGCGCATATGCGCGAGGGCTCATCCTCGCACATAATTTCATTCTTCTTTCCGGCTTTCCGGCCTGATCCGTTCAATCTATAATCACCTCAATTATCAACAAATCATTTCCGATTATAATAACAAAATTCTCGGGCATTACATTTCTCCCCCTCTAAGATCTGGTTTCTTCCCCGAAATCACAAGCAATCAACTCAGATAATAAATCATATACAATAAGGAATGAAGAATAGAAGCTAAATAAGAATACTCACATCAATTAAACAACTCTGGAAATCTCTGTCTAATATCTGATTCAATTTCCCAGGTAGCTTCTTCAATGCCATGTCGACTCCACTGAACTTTCACAAGTGGAATAATTTTCGTTCTGAGCTGTCCTCATTTCCTGACGGATCAGCTTCACTCTCTTGTCATATCTCTCGTATCATATCAGGTCCAATCTCAGGTATCTCGGATACGTAATCTCAATACAGAGTGGATCTGCACTTCTTGCCGTACAACGCTTCAAAAGTGCCATGTCTATACTCGTCTGATAGCTGCTGTTGTACGAAAACTAACAAGGTGGCAAAGATTCTTACCAACTAGTGCTAAAATCAAGCACTACAGCTCTAAGCATATCTTCCAATACCTAGATAGTCCGCTCCGACTGTCCATCGATCTGAGGATGACATGCGGTACTCAGATGTAACTTTGTACCTTGAGCCTGCTGTAAACTCTGCCAAAAGTGCGAAGTAAACCGAGGATCACGGTCTGAAACAATCGACTTCGGCACTCTATGCAATCTGACCACCTATCTAACATAAATTTCTGCAATCTGGTCATGTCTGTACGTCGTCTTGTACAAAATAAAACATGCTGATTTGGTCAGTCTGTCAATCACAACCCAAATCGCATCACAATCTCGGAAGGATCTCGGTAGCTTCGTTACAAAATCCATGGAAATGTTATCCCATTTCCATTCAGGAATAGATAAGCTCTGTAACAGTTCTCCTATTTTCTTTCTTTCGGCTTTCACTTGTTGGCAATTCAGACATTTGGATACAAATTCAGCAATATCAGCTTTCATCTGTTTCGACCAAAACTGTCTTTTCAAATCATTATACATATTTTTGCCATCAAGACGAATATAAAATCGACTGCTATGCGCTTCTGACAATATCTGTAGTTTCAAATCTGAAACATCTGGCATAAAAAAACGATTGTTCACATAAAACACATTGTCACAACCTGATACTCGGATCAATGCCCTACTCTGACTATCGATATCGAGTTCTGAACGTTCTGATCAACTTTCTGAGCCGCTTTAATTCTCAGAATCAGCTCTGGTTCGAATCGAATAGTATATAGTCTCAACGGTTGACAATCTGTCTCAAATATCAATCCTGAAAGACAGCAATCTTCTATCACATTTGAAACACCAAGCGTCGATAAAGAGAAAGAACATACCTTTCGACTCAGTGCATCAGCTGCTGCATTAGATTTCCCCGGATTGTATTTGATTTCACAATCAAAATTTTTCAATAAATCAAGCCATCTTCGCTGCCTCATATTCAATTCTGATGGTGAAAATAGATATTTTAAACTCTTGTGATCAGAATAGATTTCAAACTTCTCACCGTATAGATAGTATCGCCATATCTTCAGTTCAAATACGATGGCAGCCAATTCAAGATTATGAATTTGGTATCGAGACTCATGTGACTTCAGTTGTCTTGAGGCATAAGCAATAACATATTCTCGCTGCATCAAAATATAACCCAACCCTCTGTAAGAAGCATTGCAATAACCAACAGAATTACCAGTACTTGACAAGATAGTCAATATCGGAGCACTGATCAGTCTCTTCTTCAACTCAAGAAAACTGGACTCACAGTCTTCTGATCAAGCAAATGGAGAATTTTTCCTAAGTCAATTGCATAATAGGCTTAGCAATACTCGAGAAATCTGTAATAAATCGATGATAATATTCTGCTAAACACATAAAACTGCGTATCTCTGATATAAATGTCGGTCTCGGCCAACTGATCACGGCTTCAACCTTACTAGGATCAAAAGAAATACCGTCTCCGGATATAATATGCCCCAGAAATACCACCTGTCTCAACCAGAATTCACATTTCGACAGTTTGGCATATAATTTCTCAGCTCTCAGAGTTCTCTTCACAGTTCTCAAATGCTCAGCATGATCAATCATATACTTCGAATATATCAAAATATCATCAATGAAATTAATCACAAAATCATCGAGATACTTCTGAAATACACGGTTCATCAGACCCATAAACACAGCTGGAGCATTCGTCAAACCGAACAGCATGACAATAAACGCATAATGTCCATACCTAGTTATGAACGCTGTCTTCGAGATATCAGAATCGCTGACTCTCAACTGATGATATCCAGATCTCAGATCGATCTTTGGATATATAGAAGAACCCTACAACTGATCAAATAAATCATCAATACGAGGCAAAGGATATTTGTTCTTTACCGTAGCCTTGTTCAGTTGCCCGTAGTCAATACAAAGTCTCATTGACCCGTTCTTCTTTCTGACAAAGAACACTGGAGCACCCCAAGGAGAAACACTCGGTCTCATGTAACCCTTGGCCAGTAAACTTCCAACTGTTCTTTCAATTCTTTCAATTCAATCGGTGTCATTCTGTACGGAGCTCTAGAAATCGAAACTGTACCTGGCATCAACTCAAAGCTGAAGTCCATCTCTCGAATCGGAGGCAAACCCGGAATCTCATCTGGGAAGACATCAGCAAACTCACAGACCACTGGCAAATCAGCCAATGATGGACTCGATTTCAGTAAATAACCTGAATACACAGGGAACCTCTCCGCTCCTCTCTGTAATAATAGAGTCGTTGACATAGCAGATATCAAAGGAATTCTCGATCCAGAACTCATACCGTAAAATCTCCATTCTTCATCCATCTCAGGTTTGAATCTCACAATCTTATGGAAACAATCAACGGTTGCTCTGTACTTGGTCAGCATATCAATACCGATAACACAATCAAAATCAGATAACCCAAGTACGATACAATCTAACTCAATCTCATGCCCGTCATACTGTAGCATACAATGTTTCAGAGCATTCACTGACATCAAACCTTTCCCTAAAGGAGAAGAGACAGATACTACAACAGATAAAAACTCAACAGGCAATGCATGAATCAATGCAAATCGCTCAGATATAAATGTATGAGAAGCACCTGTATCTATCAATACATAAGCAGGATAATCACACAATAGCAGTTACCTGCAACCACGTCATTTGGTGCTTCCTGAGCCGGTTCTTCAGTCAAAGTAGATACTCCAGCCTGCTGTCTCGAAGGCTGGCTAATAGTCTGGCTTCTTCCTGGCCTCTGCTGTGACTGAGCAATAGTCGATGGTGGCTGGAAAAAGTGAACCACTGGTGATCGTCTACAAATCTGTACCACTGATCCAGATGATTCTGCTCCCTGAGATCTTCGGGAACCTCTGTGGACATACTCTCGCAAAATGTCCCGGCTGTTTGCAGATGTTGCAACTACCATATACTCCGTAGCATTGCTCGGTCGGATGTCTCCCTCCGCATGTGCTACAATAAACCCCGATATAACGCTGGCTCTGTCGTGAACCACTTGAGCTGGAGGAACCACTACCAGACTTCTTAAACTGTCTTCTTCTGACTTTCAAATGATATTTCTTCTTCCCAGTGCTACTATCACCACTTTCAAACTCACCAGATGTCTGAGTGCCCTTTAGAGTCGACGATTCAAACAACTGAGAGCTCTTCGGTAGTGTTTCCCTCAGTGTTACGATATCATCCATCGGATTATTCGAGGCACTTCCCTGTTCTGGGATTTTTCAAGGAGGTATATCTGATTACCAAAAGGATTAGTAACCAAATACAACAAACCTGTTTCAGCCCTCCTCTGATCATCTTACTGCTGATCAAGAATCGGTTATGATTCATTCTCAATAATACATGTTTACAATCAAATCAGATAAACATGTAAACATGCATTTCAAAGCAGTAATAAAACATGCTAGCAATCAAAAGAAAGGAAGAAAACTCAATCTACCCCACTCACTAGCTTCTATCTCAAGCTAAGGTAACCTACTGCTCTGATACCAGCTGCTGTGGGGACCCGGACGCTAATTCATTTTCTTAATCATTATTAATGTGGGGACCCGGACGCTAATCATCTTCTTAATCATCTTTGGGATTTAATTATCAATTAAGATAAACAGGGTCTAAAAATTTTTTTCTTTAAAATGCGGAAGGTAATGGAATCAATCTATTATACATCTCAGTATACAAGTACAATAATGTACAACAATTATTCAAACTAGTCTAAGGTTCAACTACTAAATTTCAAGTAGTAAACCAAGTCGACAATAAGTCCGAAATCACCACTCTAACTCATCTTCTCTCATCATCTTCTTGACCCCGATCCTGTCCCACCTCTTGTCATGCACACATACAAAACAAGACAACAGCCGGATACTCCGATGAGAATAAATCCAAGTATAAAACATGTATACATGCATACGCACAATATAAATCATAAAGCATATTATCATGCATAAAATTCATAAAAATAGGTTTCATAGTCTATGAAACTAAATCAAAATAAGCATGCAGTAACAATGGGTTCCATAATCTCTGAAACCAAAATAACATAAGCATGCAACTCAATTCAATTCATATCTTGACTCGGCTCGACTCTAACTCTAGGGATCCCGGTGTGAATAAGACGTCACTGTCTGTCACCTACCCTCCCAATCGGGGTAACTGTACGTCTTATTCCTAGACTTCGGTCCTGTCTGTATCGATTGTCTACAATCGGATTGAATCTGATCCGAAGCGTCGATACCACCGAACGTCTAGTTTAGCAAGTCTGCCAATGACTCTCCTATTTCAATGCTTGAATATAAATCTATAAACAAGACATAATCATAATCAAATATAAATAATAAATCCAGTATGTGATTTAGGGAAACTCCAACCAAGTCTGAATCGAGTCGTATCTCCCGAATTCACATGAATTATACCTTTCTCTTCTCGGTCTGATGAAGACAAAGTCTTGTATTCTAATTTGTCCATATCCAAATATGATAATGACAATCATATAAATACCATATCAGTATATAACTCAATTCAAGACCTGTTCTGATCAATACTCAAATCGGTATATAATCTTATCCATATCTGAACAAGGTACAATCTAATTCATATCAATAATATCACGATACAATCGAAATTATTACTGAATCTTATCAATATCAATCTACTGATGTTTCGACGGCATAGCAATACAGTCACGATCACCCCGTCTATCCCAACATCACAGAAATAATACCAGAATTCATAACCAGTATCAGTACAATTCATAATCTGAATAATAACACAACTCTGATATAGAATCTTAACTAAATCAACTCTGAAATTTATAACAATTTCATAAACAGTCTATTCTTTAATCTGACTTCAGTTATACAATGTCTACTGTAGCAGAAACATCATATCTGATTCATATTCAATTCGAACAATATCATGTTTCCAAATCATCTCAAAACTTAATAAAACTTACGTCCTTGTATAGCTCGTAGCGAGAGGAGTACGATACTGCGTTCGGATTCGACTTCTGATACACGGATATCTCAAAATCACTATTTGAAGATATGAAAAGCTTTAAGAAATTTGTTGAAGGAAAATCCACGATTACTTCTGCTGAAATTGTGAGAATCAATACATATATATATATCTCAATTGCATGTCAAACAAATGGCTAAACCTTCATATTGCACGTCGCACTGTGTGTGCGCTCACTTTTGTGCCGCGGGTGCGCTCCATGTATTGATATACATAAACTTTTCCGAAAGCTTCGACCGCGGGTGCGCTCTGTCTTTTAACCTGGGTGCGCTGACCCTACTGGTACAACACCGCGAGTGCGGTCTGTCTAGCACCGCGGGTGAGCTCAATCTCCCGTAGCAACTTTCATACCCCACTGGCCATGCACCGCGGGTGCGGTACTTCTTCACCGCGAGTGCGGTGTCACTTCTGTAAATAATCTCCAACTCTCTGTCCATCAACCGCGGGTGCGGTCTTGTTCGTATCGCGGGTGCGGTCTAGACTTTATGCACCACTTCATAATCTCATTTAGTGCTTCTCATTACATGTGATGCCTACTCATATCTTCCGAATATCACATCAATGAAGACTAATATATCTCGAGCCTTACATTTCTCCCCCTCTAAGAAATGATTTCGTCCTCGAAATCACAAGTAATCAATTCAGATATATCAGAGGAAATGTATACAGAGTTTAAATCAAAACTCATCTCAATGAATCCATTGTGAAATCTTAATCTCATGACAAGTTCTGTCTTTCAGATAGTCTCTTTGAGGCCTTGTCACTTACTGTATTTTCAATAATAGAATAGTCTTCATTCTGAAATATCTTTCTTGTACGGATCTGTGATTCTAAATTGGGATAATAATTCAAGAGCATAATATCATAATACCCTTCGAAATAACTCTGACCGAATTAATCTTACAATACTGGCTATACAACATCTGTATATACCAATCAATAGCTCATACCAAATCAATATCATTCGCTGATATCAGATCTGATTATCCCCGTCGAGGATATATTAAATCTTCGGCCCCAAATACCAATCGTCATCATCCGACGTTGGCGTATTAAGTCTGCCTGGTCTGAGCTATCTTCATTCTCTTCTGAATTAGCTACATTTTCTTTGTCATATCTCTGACCGTATCAACTCCTATCTCAGGTATCTTCGAGATATTATTTTTATACCAACGAAATCTGCAGTACTCACTGTACAATATATCTATCTTTCTTTCTTCATTTATTGGCGATTCAGATATTTCAGTACAAATTCTGCCAACATTTCAGTACAAATTCTGTCACAACTGATTTAATCTGTCCAGGTCAGAACTATCTGTCCGAATATCATACATTCTCAGTCACCAAAATGAAAACTGAATCCACTACGGTGCGTTTCGGACACTATCGATCATTTCAGATTCGAACTATTCGGTACAAAAAAATCAGTTAATAATATAAATTAAAGAAAAATACCTACCTAGTATTCGGTTCTGATTGTCGATATCAAATTCTGTTGTACAATTCTGAAACATTTGACATCACAAGATAATCATTCTCATACCGTAAAATCACTTATCTGTCATTCTGATCGATGCTCTGTTCTAATTATTGAAATTAAGCTCTGAACATTCTGATTATATTTCTGATCTACTGAAGTTCTCGAATTCAACTCTGATTCGGATTGAATAATCTATATCAAACACTGACTCAGAATAACAGTACTATCAAATCAGATTCATAATATCAATAATCTATACTGATCTAGTGAGTTTAGTAAACTCATAAAACGGCAATTCCTGGCAATATTGTCAATTCTGACTAATCAATCACGTCTTCATGTCGTTTTGATCAACTGCTATATATCATCTGCAAATATAGTATGTCCTCAAACAATATAAGCTGTCTCAAATATTGTGTTAGAACAATAACATTACTCAGACAGACACAAAACAACAATCGTATACGAAAATCTGTCAATTCAGACCAAAATAAATTTCTGACATTTCTGACATTTCTGCTCTGTCTGATATCGGTATTATTCTTATCTACTGATCATAATCTCAACTGTGTCAAAATCAATAGGTATACTAACTTCAGATATCGCATATTCCGATTATATTTCTGTTTCAAGCAGGATTCATATCTGAATAATTTCTGTATACAATAATCACAGTTCTCAGAGTATTCAATACAATCTTCAGATATTCGATTCAATCACTCAGATGCTGTAAGTATATCAAGCTATCATAGATACAACAAGCATGAAATCATCAGAATATCTCTGAACATACTGAAATATGCCAAAGAGAAACATTAAATCAGATGTAACTCCTGGTCGGTACTCTTCTACTGATCTTTCAATTCTTTCACTTCATTCAGTGACATTCTGCACATTCAATATCATTTTGTACTGAATTCTAATAAAACAAACAGTACCTGGTCTCAATTCAATTCTGAAATCTATCTGTCTGATATAAAACAAATTTGAAATCTTATCTGGACCAAAATCAGCCAACTCGTACATCACTGGCAAATCTGCCAATGCTAGACTCGATTTCAGTATGTCTACTGAATACATAAGGATGCCATCTGCTCCTTTCTGTTATAATCGAGTCCCTAGACAACACAAATATCAAAGGAATTCTGAATCTAGAATCCTTACCGTGAAATCTCTACTCATCCTTCCTATCTGGTCTGAATCTTATATTTTTCTGGCAGGAATCTACAATAGTTCTATACTTGTTCAGCATATTAATGTCAATAATGCGGTCAAATCAGAAATACAAGTACATCATAATCTAACTCGACCTCATTCTCATCTTACTGTAGTATACAATATTTCACAGAAATCTCTGATATCAATCTTTCTTTTTCAACAAGTAAGGGAATCAATACTACAGTACAATCAGACTCAACAGGTATAGCATATCTCAATGCAACTCAGTCAAAGGTAATCATAGGGAATGCATTAGTATATATCAATACATATGCAATATAATAATAAAAATAGTACCTTCCACTCTATCATCAGGTGTGTCCGGTGTCTGTTCCTCGGTCTTCTGCTCCCTAAAATCTTCGGGAACTTCTCTGAGGACAAACTCTAGCAAGGTGTCCAGGTTGTCTACAATTATGGCAACTACCAGTCACTCCCTAGCATTGCTCTGTGGAATGTCTCCCTCAGCTAGTTCTGCAATATACTCCAGTATGACTTGGGCTGGAACTACTGGAGCTAGACGAACCACTCAGTCCGCTCCCTAACTTTTTAAATTGTTTCTTTCGAGCTTTCAGCAAATCTTGCTCTCCACTCGTGCTGCCACGATCAAATCGGAGAGGGGATTGCTGTGTCTGGGGTTGCATCGCACACACCCTTTTTAGTTGTCTAATCAGACTCGCCTCCGCTCTCTTCGCTTTACTGAAGGCATCAGCAAAATGATAAGGTCGTTGCATATTCATCAATGCAACTATCTCCGAGTTCAATCCTTTGATGAACTGATCCGCTACAGCTTCATCATTCCCAATTACCTGAGGAGCAAAACGTAGTAGAGTAGAGAATTTCACAACATATTCTTCAATATTCAGTTGGCCTTGTCTCAAATTCTCAAATTCTGCTTTCTTGTCCTCCCGGTACGAAACTGAGAAAAATCTTCGATAAAATTCAGTTCTGAATATTTCCCACGAAATCACTGTACCTCTCTGTTCTAGCATTCTTTTACTTGTAATCCACCAACTTCTAGCAGTCTCTCGTAACTGGTGGAATATCAGTTTAATTCTCTGCTCATCTGAATAATCAAGTAAATCAAACAGTATTTCTATGTCATCAAACCAGTTCTCACAATCTTCAGACGTCTCGGCCCCACTCAGAATCGACGGCTGAAATAACTGAAATTCTTCCAATTGTATTTCCATCTGAGTTTCTGATACATCTATTTGTTCAGTCGAAGCACTACCCCTTTCTGGAATTCTCCGTGGAGGTATATCTGCTTATCAAAACATTAGTACTCAAATACTACAAATCTGTTCCAATCTTTCTCTGATCATCTTACTGCTGATCATGAATCAAATCTGATTCATACTCAATAATACATATTACCAATTCAAATCAGATAATCAGGTAAACATGTATTTCAAAGCAGTAAAACATAATCTCATGCTAGCATACACAATGTAAATCAACATTAAAAGAAATCTCATGCTAGCAATCACATGCAAGGAAAGAAAACTCAATCTACCCCGCTCATTCTCTTCTATCTCAGTCTAAAGGATCTATCGCTCTGATACCACCTGTTGTGGGGAACCGGACGCTAATCATCTTCTTAATCATCTTTGGGATTTAATTATCAATTAAGATAAACAGGGTCTAAAAATTTTTTTCTTTAAAATGCGGAAGGTAATGGAATCAATCTATTATACATCTCAGTATACAAGTACAATAATGTACAACAATTATTCAAACTAGTATAAGGTTCAACTACTAAATTTCAAGTAGTAAACCAAGTCGACAATAAGTCCGGAATCACCACTCTAACTCATCTTCACTCATCATCTTCTTGACCCCGATCCTATCCCACCTGTTGTCATGCACACATACAAAACAAGACAACAGCCGGATACTCCGGTAAGAATAAATCCCAGTATAAAACATGTATACATGCATACGCAAAATATAAATCATAAAGCATATTATCATGCATAAAATTCATAACAATAGGTTTCATAGTCTATGAAACTAAATCAAAATAAGCATGCAGTAACAATGGGTTCCATAATCTCTGAAACCAAAATAACATAAGCATGCAACTCAATTCAATTCATATCTTGACTCGACTCGACTCTAACTCTAGGGATCCCGGTGTGAATAAGACGTCACTGTCTGTCACCTACCCTCCCAATCGGGGTAACTGTACGTCTTATTCCTAGACTTCGGTCCTGTCTGTATCGAATGTCTACAATCGGATTGAATCTGATCCGAAGCGTCGATACCACCGAATGTCTAGTTTAGCAAGTCTGCCAATGACTCTCCTATTTCAATGCTTGAATATAAATCTATAAACAAGACATAATCATAATCAAATATAAATAATAAATCTAGTATGTGATTTAGGGAAACTCGAACCAAGTCTGATTCGAGTCGTATCTCCCGAATTCACATGAATTATACCTTTCTCTTCTCGGTCTGATGAAGACGAAGTCTTGTATTCCAATTTGTCCATATCCAAATCTGATAATGACAATCATATAAATACCATATCAGTATGTAACTCAATTCAAGACCTGTTCTGATCAATACTCAAATCAGTATATAATCTGATCCATATCTGAACAAGGTACAATCTAATTCATATCAATAATATCACGATACAATCGAAATTATTACTGAATTTGATCAATATCAATCTACTGATGTTTCGACGGCATAGCAATACAGTCACGATCACCCCTTCTATCTCAACATCACAGATATAATACCAGAACTCATAACCAGTATCAGTACAATTCATAATCTGAAAATAACACAACTCTGATATAGAATCTTAACTAAATCAACTCTGAAATTCATAACAATTTCATAAACAGTCTATTCTTTAATCTGACTTCAGTTATACAATGTCTACTGTAGCAGAAACATCATATCTGATTCATATTCAATTCGAACAATATCATGTTTCCAAATCATCTCAAAACTTAATAAAACTTACGTCCTTGTATAGCTCGTAGCGAGAGGAGTACTATACTGCGTTCGGATTCGACTTCAGATACACGGATATCTCAAAATCACTATTTGAAGATATGAAAAGCTTTAAGAAATTTGTTGAAGGAAAATCCACGATTACTTCTGCTGAAATCGTGAGAATCAATACATATATATATATATCTCAATTGCATGTCAAACAAATGGCTAAACCTTCATACTGCACGTCGCACCGCGGGTGCGCTCAATTTTGTGCCGCGGGTGCGCTCCATGTATTGATATACATCAACTTTTCCGAAAGCTTCGACCGCGAGTGCGCTCGGTCTTTTAACGCGGGTGCGCTGACCCTACTGGTACAACACCGCGGGTACGGTCTGTCTAGCACCGCGGGTGCGCTCAATCTCCCGTAGCAACTTTCATACCCCACTGGCCATGCACCGCGGGTGCGGTACTTCTTCACCGCGGGTGCGGTGTCACTTCTGTAAATAATCTCCAACTCTCTGTCCATCAACCGCGGGTGCGGTCTTGTTCGTAGCACTGGTGCGGTCTAGACTTTATGCACCACTTCATAATCTCATTTAGTGCTTCTCATTACATGTCATGCCTACTCATATTTTCCGAATATCACAAAAATGAAGACTAATACATCTCGAGCCTTACATTTAATATTCAATATAACAATTAAGTAGTGTGGGACATAAATTTTTTTTTCTAAAATGCAAGTTCGGAAACGTAATGTATTTAATCTGATATACATGTCAACATAAAAGTACAAGTCTTGTACAACATCTTTTTATCTCAAACTAGGATTCAACAACTATACATCAAGTGCTGAATCCTATTCTACCTCTGAGCCCCGATCTCCACGCTAATCGTAATCCCTCATCCTCTTCCTGATCCTGATCCTGTCCCACCTTTTGTCATGCACACATACAGACACCACAACAGCCGGATAACTCCGGTGAGAAATATATTCCCAGTATAAATTATGTATACACGCAATCATATAACAGATATAAATGCATGAAACAAATATCAATAACATGTATCAAATAAGGAAGACATGAATCGATATAAAATTGTAAATCAAACTCTGACTCATACTCTCTAACTCGACTCGTTCCTTATCTAGGGATCCCGATCTGAATTAAAACGTAACAATCTCCCACCTACTTTCCCGATCGTGGTGGCGGTACGTTCTTATTTACGGACTTTGGTCCTGTCCATATCGAATCTCGACAATAGAAGTTGCTCCACTCCTAGGCAACATCGATATGACCAAACGTCCGGTGTTTTGGCATATCCGCCACAGACTTGGCATATCCTGCCAATTCGGCATCTCAACCAAATATAAGGCACATCAGCCCAAGGACTAGGCATATCCGCCCATGACTCCTCACATAACATATGCTTAACTATAAATCAATAGAATAAGCATATCAATCTCAAACATTGAAACATATCGAGGCAATGGAAATTCAGTATGTGATTTTGGGAAACTCAAGTAAAATCAAACTCGAGTTGTGCAATCCCGGATTCACATTAATTTATACCTTTTTCTTCTCGGTCTGACGAAGTCAAAGTCTCGAATTCAAATCTCGCCATACTTAATCTTGTAATAACAATATCCAGAAGTATAATATCAATACACCAGTCAAATCAATACTGAATATAATCAGAACTCAATCAAATTCTGTTTCAAAGGCATAACTACATAATCTCAGTATACCAAGCGATACAATATCAGTCTGATATAAATCCCAACATCTCATAATCGATAACAATACAAATCTGATATCAAATCTCAATCAAATCAATTCTGATAATTCATAACAATTCTGTACGATATCCGTTCTTCAATCCGGTTTCGATTATACGATATCTACTATGTCAAGAACACCATATATTAATCATATCTGATTCTGGCAATATCATAATTTCAAACCATATCAGAACATAAGAAAACTTACGTCTAGTTGTAGTTCTTGTCGATAAGAAGACGGTACTGCAGTCGGATTAAAAATCAGATAGACGGATCTTTCGTAAATCACAAACTATGATTTGAGGTCCCAAAGCTTTTCCTTAAACTTTCTCTCGTTTCCTTCTTTCTGAATCTGAAGGAAATGCATAATTTATATATATCCTTCATGTCAAAGAGCAAGTGGCTCATCTCTTTGTCCTGCACGTCTCGTGCATATACGCGACCCTCCTCGGCGCATATGCGCGAGACACTATGTCTCGGCGCGTGTCATCACGGTAACTCGTGCATATGCGCGTCCTCGCTCGGCGCATATGCGCGAGGCTCTTCACAACTCTCTGCCATCCTTGCGCATATGCGCCGGTCCATGCCGCGCATATGCGCGAGGTCTTCTGCCTACCTCGCGCATATACGCCTGGCGGGGACGTGCATATGCGCGAGGGCTCATCCTCGCACATAATTTCATTCTTCTTTCCGGCTTTCCCGGTCTGATCCATTCAATCTATAATCACCTCAATTATGAACAAATCATTTCCTATTATAATAAGAAAATTCTCGGGCATTACAGGTGGAATTCAGGACATGATTATTTGCATCAAAACTGAAGAAAAAGGATGAGCTGAAGAGTTACATAGTGTTAGAAAAAGTTGTTCTACATAAATTCAAGTTGTGGTCATAGCTGAAGCTCTTCAACGACGAGATTATCTCCTAGATCTTCTAAATATTCAAAATCTGACTACAAGTTGTACCAAAGAAAGATTCAATTACGTTCCTTCTTTCCCAACCACATTTGATGATATAGCTGTGATATATCAACTAGATATAGACCTGGTCTCCCTGTAGATGAAGGTCAAATTCTGGGAAAATGATCACAAATTGTTTGAGCCAGTGGATGCCAAAGAGCAGAAAGTGGGTGGTTCTTCAATTCAATCTGTGTCTGAGAAGCCGACTGATACTGACTCCAAGAAAGCCAAACTTCCCACCCAGTCATATCATATCACCTCTCTACCTATGAGGTAGATCACTTTAGCCAATGTTGAGAAAGTTGATCAATACATTGACAAACAACAACAAGATGTTGATGAAGATGAATTATCATTGAGCGAACTATTTTTTACACCTCCTTTGACCAGGAAAACTGAAGCAGTGATGTCTAATGCGGAATTCATCCTATCTGAGAAAGACTGATGTCAAAAAAGAGAAAATCCGAAAGAACAAGACAAACCTAAGACTTTCTCCTCGTCATCTCAGCATAATAAGTCACCCAGTGGAAGTTCTGGTAGTAGTGGTTGTTGTCATTATCACAACAGCTCAAGTAGCACATACAAACCATGTCATACCCCTCATCAACCGTTCAAGAGAGGATATATTAGGAGATATATTTCTTTTGCAGAAATTTCATAATATATTGTAGTGCATTAATATATGTTCTTATATCTTACTTCTTATAGGTATATTAGTTTTGAAATCATAAAAAATGAGGAAATTGTTAAGGAAAATATTTATATCTAAGTTTTGGTTATCACAAACTTAACTGATCTAACTCAAACTCATAATAATGCAGACTATTAAACTGAATCGATAAATCAAGATATTCAACTATTTCAATCTGACACAGTTTATTCATTAGCACAACTTGAACCAAGCTGCTCGAACAGAACGAATAAAATTGAAGAACAGCCTTTCAAACATTCTCTGTTATCTATGATTTTATAAAGTTGTCAACATCTGTTGGTTACTCCTTCAGCTGGTGTTCAAAGAATTGAAAAAGGCCGACATTATATATGAGAAATCAACAAGGAGATGTGGCTAAATCCGCATAAATGTCGGCTATCCAGTACATATGTGAGTACTGGATATATTTATTGTCTTTGATGATTAACACTTATAAATAAAGAATGTAACAAGACTGAAGAGCTCTCAAAAAATTACTACTGCTTTGTCAATTTTCATCAAGCACTGAAATCGCACCACATCCGCCAAAAGATTCATCATTAAATTGTTCTTGCACACACTCAGGTTCCTATCAGATCAATAAAGGATCAATATTGTGCACTTTGTATTCTCACTTATCTTTTACACACGAGTATTGTTGTACTGTAAGAATCAATTGTAACTATCAGAAGCCTTTTTCTGAACATATAAAGTTGAAAAAAAGTGTGCTTGGAGTTTCAGCTCATTATGGTTGTGGAACCGAGTTGAATGAGTTTTTACAAGTAGTTTTATTGATTAAATCTTCTAATAGAATCCTTCTAGAAATATAAAAAGGAGAGACATAGAAACTTAGCCTTCGAACTTCCATAAACAACTTCTTGCCTCTTTATTTACTACTATTTACTTAAGCTACTAGGTCTAATATTTGTGCTGATAAGTGAACTAAAGTAAATAAAGTTGTTGCCTCTTATATCATATCCACTAAGTAATATGAGATGTCCCCGTACTCAGAACACGTTTCTAGTAGCTCAAATTACCCAGTCTCATTGGAATATTGTTTTGAGTTATTAACAAAGTTTAAACTTAGCATTATTTGTAATGCCCGAGAATTTTGTTATTATAATCGGAAATGATTTGTCGATAATTGAGGTGATTATAGATTGAATGGATCGGACCGGGAAAGCCGAAAAGAAGAATTGAAGTTATGTGCGAGGAAGGAGCCCCCCGCATATGCGCGAGGTAGGCAGAGAACCTCGCGCATATGCGCGACAAGGACCGGCGCATATGCGCGAGTATGGCAGAGAGTTGCAAAGAACCTCGCGCATATGCGCCGAGCGAGGGCGCGCATATGCGCGACACGTGCAGCGTGAAGGAAGAGCCACCTAGCCTTACATGCATGATATATATATATATCCTAATCCTTCATTTTTAAGGGCTGGCAAGAGGAAAGAAACGAAAGAAGCTCCCGGGAGAAGTTTTCAATTCTTGATACTAGAATTGTGATTTCGTAAAATCTGTCCGTCTGATTTTCGTTCCGAGCTCAGGACCGTATTCCTTGCGTTACAGGCTTTACACGGACGTAAGTTTTATTGATTTCTATTATGTTTTGAAAATATGATATTGAAGGAATCAGATTTGATTGATATATGGGGTTCTTGACATAGTAGACATCGTATAATCGAAACCGGATTGAAGAACGGATACCGCACATAATTGTTATGATTTTCAGAATTGATTTGATTGAGATTTGATATCAGATTTGTACTGTTATCGATTATGAGTTGTGGGAATTGATATCTGCTGATTTGTATTACTGGGTATATTGAGATTGTGCAGTTATGCCGTTGAAACAGAATAAGATTGAGTTCTGATTATATCCAGTATTGATTTGAGTGGTGTATTGATATTGTACTCTTCGATATTGTCATTGCTAGATTGAGTATTGACAGGCTTTGAAGTCGAGGCTTCGAATTCGTCACATAGACAGAAAGAAAGGTATAAATCAATGTTGATCCGGGATTGCACAGCTCGAGTTTGATTTAACTTGAGTTTCCCAAAATCACATACTTAATTGTCATTGCCTCGATATGTTGCAATGTTTGAGATTGTTATGCTTATTCTATTGATTTATAGTTAAGCATATGTTATGTGAGGAGTTATGGGCGGATGTGCCTAGTCCTTGGGCTGATGTGCCAGATATTTGGCTGAGATGCCAATTTGGCGGAGAGGCCAAGTCTTGGGCAGAGGTGTCAAGACACCGGACGTTTGGTCATATCGATATTGCCTAGGAGTAGAGCGACTTCTATCGCCGAGATTCGATATGGACAGGACCAAAGTCCGTAAATAAGAACGTACCGCCACCACGATCGGGAGAGTAGGTGGGAGATTGTTACGTTCTTATTCAGATCGGGATCCCTAGACTAGGAAAGAGTCGAATAAGAGATTATGAGTTAGAGTTTGATTTGCAGTTTTATATCGATTCATGTCATTGAGATTCTATACATGTTATTGATATTTTTTTAATGCTTTGATATCTGTTTATATGATTGCATGTATACATGATTTATATTGGGAATGTATTTCTCACCGGAGTTATCCGGCTGTTGTTGTGTTTGTATGTGTGCATGACAACATTTGGGACGGGATCAGGGTCAAGACGAGGATGAGAGATTATACTTTAGCGTGGAGATTCGGACCCAGAAGTAGAGTAGGTTTCAACACTTGATATTTAGTGGTCGAACGCTAGTTTGATTTTAATGTATTGAGTACAAGACAGGTACTTTACTTTTGATAAGTATATCAGATTGATTACATTAAGTTTCCGCACTTGTATTTTTAAAAAAAAATTTAGACCCTGTTTATCTTAATTGATTCAATTATTCCCAAAAATGATTAAGAAATGAATTAGCGCCCGGGTCCCCACAGCAGGTGGTATCAGAGCAGTAGGTTACCTTAGCCTGAGATAGGAGCTAGTGAGCGGGGTAGAATGAGTTTTCTTTCCTTGCTATTGATTGCTAGCATGTGTTACTGCTTTATATAATACATGTTTACTTGACTATCTGATTTGATTGGTAACGTGTATTATTTGAGAATGAATCAGAACCGATTCTTGGTCAGCAGTAAGATGATCAGAGGAGGATTGAAATAGGTTTGTTGTATTTGGTTACTAATCCTTTTGATAATCAGATTTACCTCCTCGAAGAATTCCAGAACAAGGTAGTATCTCGACTAATCAGATGGATGTGTCGGCAGCTCCGATGGAAACAATGTTGGAGAGGTTTCGGTCATTTCAACCGCCGATTCTGAAGGGTACTGAGATGTCTGTTGATTGTGAGGAGTTGGCTAGATGATATAGAGATGCTGTTTGATTCACTTGATTAACCAGATGAACGTAGAGTTAAACTGATTGGGCACCAGTTACACGAGGTCGCGAAGAGTTGGTGGATCGCTACTAAGGAAGACTTAGAACAGCGTGGTACGGTGATTACATGCAAAATCTTCAAAGCTGAATTCTATCAAAGGTTTTTCCCAGTATCGTACCAAAAGGACAAGACTACAGAGTTTGCAAATGTGAAACAGAGCCAGCTGAATATTGAAGAATATGTAGAAAATTTCTCTACCTTACTATGTTTTGCTCCCCATGTGGTTGGGAATGATGAAGCTGTAGCTGATCAGTTCATCAATAGATTGAATCCTGAGATATTTGCATTGGTAAATGTGGAGCGACCCCATAATATTGTTGATGCCTTGAATAGGGCAAAGGGAGCTGAGGCAAGTTTTATCCAACAGCGAGGAATGTCATATGTTGCTAAACCACAGAAACAGCAACAACCTCCAGCTCAATTCTTGCAATCACCATCTAGATTTGATAGCGGCAGTAGTAGTGGTGGAAAGAAATATTTTCTGAAAGCTCGAAGGAAACAGTTTAAGAAGTTAGGGAGTGGTTCATCTAGCTCCAGTGGTTCTAGCCAAAGTTATTCAGTGGTTTATTACAGAACTTGTGGAGGAAGACATCCCACCGAGCAATGCCGATGTGTGTATGGTAGTTGCCGCATCAGCAAACAGTCAGGACACTTTTCAAGAGTTTGTCCACAGCGAGGTTCCCGGGGATCCCAGGGAGCAGAATCCTCTGGATCAGTGGCACAGCCTGATAGACGATCATCTGTTGTACACTCCTTTCAGCCACCACCGACGACTCCTCAGTCACAGCCAAGGCCAGGAAGAAGCCAGACAGTTAGCCAACCTCCTAGACCGTAGGCCAGAGTGTTACCTTGACCAAGGAATAGGCCTAGAACGCATCTGATAATATTGTGGCAGGTAATTGTTTCCCGTGTAGTTATTCTGCATATGTATTGATAGATACTAATGCATTCCATACGATTATCTTTGAACGAATTGCATTGATATATGCTTTGTGTATTGAGTCATTATCTGCTGTAGTATTTATCTCGTCACCTTTAAGGAGAGGTTTTATATCAGTGACATGTGTTAGGCATTGTATGCTACAATATGATGGGCATGAGATTGAGTTAGATTGTATTGTACTTGGGTTGTCTGATTTTTACTGCACTATTGATAATTGATATACTGACCAAGTACAGAGCTACCGTTGAATTGTTTCCATAAGATTGTGAGATTCAGACCTGAGATAGCTGAAGAGTGGAAATTTTACGGTAAGGATTCTTGATCTAGAATTCCTTTGATATCTGCGATAGTTATGACTCGATTATTACAGAAAAGAGCAGAAGGATTCCTTGTGTATTCAGTTGACGTACTGAAATCAAGCCTATCATGGACTGATTTGCCAGTGGTATATGAGTTTGCTGATGTTTTCTCAGATGAGATTTTAGAATTGCCTCCAGTCAGAGAAATAGATTTCAGCAGTGAATGTGTACCAGGTACAGTTCCTATCTTTAAAATACTGGACATGATGGTACTGATGGAATTGAAAGAATTAAAAGAATAGCTTGAATATTTACTGACCAAGGGTGACATTAGACCAAGTGTTGTTCCATAGGGTATTTAAGTTATGTTTATAGGTTATTGAATCGTGTATTTAGAAGTACTTTGATGATTGTATGATTATTCTATCGATGACATTCTGATATATTTGAAGAATATGACTGATTATACCGAACATTCGAGAATGGTGTTGAATACTTCGAGAACAGAGAAATTGCATGAAAAACTGTCAAGATGTGTGTTTTGTCATAGACAGAATGTATGTTTGGGGCACAGTATATTCTAAGATGGTATAGCGGTTGACCTGAATAAGTTGAAGACGTGATCAGTTAGCCAAGACCGACATTAGTGTCAGAAATTCACAGTTTTATGAGTTTAGCAGATCATTATCGATTATTGATGTTTCGAATCTGATTGAATATTGTTGTTGTTCTGAATCCGTGTTTGAAACAGATAGTAGACCGTGGAGAATTTATATTGTGCAGGCCGAACCAGAGCTGATTTTGAGAATTAAAGCGGCTCAGAAATTTGATCCGAACGTTCAGAACTAAATATCGATGGTCAGAGCAGGACATCAGATAGGATATCAGGTACGTGACAATGTGTTTTATGTGAATAATCGTCTTGTTGTGCTAGATGTTCCAGATTTGAAACAACCGACATTGTCAGAAGCGCACAGTAGTCGATTCAGTATTCGTCCTGATGGCAGAAAAATGTATAATGATTTGAAAAGACAGTTTTGGTGGAAACAGATGAAAGCTGATATTGCTGAATTTGTATCCAAGTGTCTGAATTGCCAACAGGTGAAAGCGGAAAGAAAGAAACCAGGAGGTTTATTAAAGAGTTTGTCCATTCCTGAATGGAAATGAGATCACATTTCCATGGATTTCATGACAAAGGCGTTCCTCCCGAGGTTGTGATGCGATTTGGGTTGTGATTGACAGATTGACCAAATCGGCATGTTTTATTCCGTACAAGATGACGTACAGACATGACCAGATGGCAGAGATCTATGTCAAAAAGGTGGTCAGATTTCATGGAGTGCCGAAATCGATTGTATCAGACCGTGATCCTCGGTTTACTCCGCACTTTTGGCAAAGTTTGCAGCAGGCTCCAGGTACGAAGTTACATCTTAGTATCGCATATCATCCTCATACTGATGGACAATCAGAGTGGACTATCCAGACACTGGAGGTTATGATGAGAGCTGTAGTGCTTGATTTTAGAACTAATTGGCAAGAATCTTTGCCACTTTGTGAATTTTCGTACAACAATATCTATCAGACGAGTATTGAGATGGCTCCTTTTGAGGCGTTGTACGGTAAGAAGTGCAGATCCCCTCTGTATTGGGAAGATATCTCTGAGGTACCTGAGATTGGACTTGACATGATTAGAGATATGACTGAGAGAGTGAAGCTTATTCGTTAGAAAATGAGAACAGCTCAGAACGAAGACTATTCCGCTTGTGAAAGTTCAGTGGAGTCGTCATGGCATCGAAGAAGCTACCTGGGAGACTGAGCCAGATATGAGACAGAGATTTCCAGAGTTGTTTCACTGATGTGAGTTTTTTGTTTAGCTTCGGTGATACATTTCGTTCTGATATGATCTGATTTCCTGTGATTTCGGGGACGAAATCGGATCTTAGGGGGGAGAAATGTAATGCCCGAGAATTTTGTTATTATAATCGGAAATGATTTGTCGATAATTGAGGTGATTATAGATTGAACAGATCGTACCGGGAAAGCCGAAAAGAAGAATTGAAGTTATGTGCGAGAAAGGAGCCTCGCACATATGCGCGACCCAGCCGGGCGCATATGCGCGAGGTAGGCAGAGAACCGGGCGCATATGCGCGAGCGCGACAAGGACCGGCGCATATGCGCGATTATCGCAAAGAGTTGCAAAGAACCTCGCGCATATGCGCCGAGCGAGGGCGCGCATATGCGCGAGTTGCCGTGATGATACGCGCCGAGACATAGTGTCTCGCGCATATGCGCCGAAGGAGGTCGCGCATATGCGACGCGCATATGCGCGAGACGTGCAGCGTGAAGGAAAAGCCACCTAGCTTTACATGCATGATATAGATATTCTAATCCTTCATTTCTAAGGGCTGGCAAGAGGAAAGAAACGAAAAAAGCTCCCAGGAGAAGTTTTCAATTCTTGATACTAGAATTGTGATTTAGTAAAATCCGTCCGTCTGATTTTCGATCCGAGCTCGGGACCGTATTCCTTGCGTTACAGGCTTTACACGGACGTAAGTTTTATTGATTTCTATTATGTTTTGAAAATATGATATTGAAGGAATCAGATTTGATTGATATATGGGGTTCTTGACATAGTAGACATCGTATAATTGAAACCGGATTGAAGAACGGATACCATACAGGATTGTTATGATATTCAGAATTGATTTGATTGAGATTTGATATCAGATTTGTATTGTTATCGATTATGAGTTGTGAGAATTGATATCTGCTGATTTGTATTACTGGGTATTGTGCAGTTATGCCGTTGAAACAGAATTAGATTGAGTTCTGATTATATCCAGTATTGATTTGAGTGGTGTATTGATATTGTACTCCTCTATATTTTCATTGCCAGATTGAGTATTGACAGGATTTGAATTCGAGACTTTGACTTCGTCAGATAGACAGAAAGAAAGGTATAAATCAATGTTGATCCGGGATTGCACAACTCGAGTTTTATTTAACTTGAGTTTCTCAAAATCACATACTTAATTTCCATTGCCTCGATATGTTGCAATGTTTGAGATTGATATGCTTATTCTATTGATTTATAGTTAAGCATATGTTATGTGAGGAGTCATGGGCGGATGTGCCTAGTCCTTGGACTGATGTGCCTGATATTTGGCGGAGAGGCCAAGTCTTGGGCAGAGGTGTCAAGACACCGGACGTTTGGTCATATCGATGTTGCCTAGGAGTAGAGCGACTTCTATCACCGAGATTCGATATGGACAGGACCAAAGTTCGTAAATAAGAACGTACCGCCACCACGATCGGGAGAGTAGGTGGGAGATTGTTACGTTCTTATTCGGATTGGGATCCCTCGACTTGGAAAGAGTCGAGTAAAAGATTATGAGTCAGAGTTTGATTTGCAATTTTATATCGATTCATGTCTTTCAGATTTGATACATGTTATTGATATTTGTTTCATGCTTTGATATCTGTTTATATGATTACATGTATACATGATTTATACTGGGAATGTATTTCTCACCGGAGTTATCCGGCTGTTGTTGTGTTTGTATGTGTGCATGACAACAGGTGGGACAGGATCAGGGTTAAGACGAGGATGAGAGATTATACTTTAGCGTGGAGATTCGGACCCAGAAGTAGAGTATGATTTAGCACTTGATATTTAGTGGTTGAACCCTAGTTTGATTTTAATGTATTGAGTACAAGACATGTACTTTACTTTTGATATGTATATCAGATTGATTACATTACGTTTCCGCACTTGTATTTTAAAAAAAAAATTTAGACTCTGTTTATCTTAATTGATTCAATTATTCCCAAAAATGATTAAGAAATGAATTAGCGTCCGGGTCCCCACATTATTTGACATAGTATTCATAATAGTTAATTCACCCCCTTTAAACTGTTATATTTGATATTAATAAATTTCTTACTAATGTTATTTATATATTTAAATAAACATGTTATGTAGTTATCATAAAATACATTTAAATACTTAATTCGCCTTAAAAAGTATATAATTTGATTTAACATATATTTGATTTTTGCCATATTAATTCGGCCTAAAAAGTACATAATGTTAGAGTAGTCACCATAAACGAAGTCCTCCTGAAGTTTCCATTGAATGTGTATAAAATTTAAGTATCCGTGCGATTTAATACCAGAACAAACATGTTCTCCACTAACAATCGAACATGAATAAGTACTTAAATTAACCTACAAAGTATTTTAATTAAGATATCGGATACCTAATTTGGCCTATTTGATACTTATATTTGTTTGAAAATACATTTTATAATTGAGTGTTCACCATAAATGAAATCCATCTGGAGTTTTTATTGAAGATGTAATACGATGAAGTATTCATGGGATTTAATACAAAAAATAAACATGTTTCCCACTAATCATCGAACACAGGCAATTACTTAAAATAACCTATAAAGTACCAAAATTGAGATGTCAAATACTTGATTTGGCCTATTTGATATCTATATATTGTTTGACAACGGTTTTTAAGGGGGCCAAATACAACGGTTTTTAAAAATCCTTGTCCTTTTGGGGTCAAAGACAACGGTTTTTAGGGTCAATGACAACGGTTCTATAAAACCGTTGTCTTTGAGATTTTTTTAGGATCAATGACAACGGTTCGGTAACCGTTGTCTATTAACATGTTTTTTTGGACAATCAACAACGGTTTTAAGAAACCGTTGTCGATTAGCCTGGTTTTTGGACAAAAAACAACGGTTTTGGAAAACATTTCCATATTTAGCGACGGATTTTCGAAAACCTTCGCTACATTTAGAAGAAAGAGAAGGAGTTGTTACCTTAGAGTCACTGGATTTTATAATCATTTTCTTCTTTGGCTTTGGTCTAGTTACATTGCTTCCCTTCTTATCAACGGATTTCTTTTTCAGTAGCTTGTTCTTTTCCGATGTACTTCTTGAAGACCAACATACCTGAAATATCTACTAATTAAAATGCTACTAGAATTTTTTTTTTGCAAGCTCACTATCGAAATTCATAACTTATGCATGCATGCAATACTGCTGAAAAGTTTCCCATTTAAAATAGATGTCATCCAATAACAGACATAAATACTGCAGTTTAAAAATCATTGGGTTGAAAACACAAGACTTACGTAAAAAAATAACATGAAACATGTGGGGACCCGGACGCTTATTCATGTCTTAATCATTATTAATGTCAAATATAACAATTAAGAAAAGTGGGACTAATTTTTTTTTTCTTTTTAAATTATAAATGCGGAAACGTAACAGTAATCTATTTGATATACATGTCAAAGTTAAAGTATAATCATGTACTACATGTCTCTATCTCAACTAGGTTCAACGACTATATATCCAGTGCTGAATCTTATTCTGCTTCTGGGCCCGGATCTCCACGCTAAATAAAATCTCTCATCCTCTTCCTGATCCTGATCATGTCCCACCTGTTGTCATGCACACATACAAACAAGACAACAGCCGGATAACTCCGGTGATAATTACATTCCCAGTATAAATTATGTATACATGCATTTCATATAAACAGATATAACAGCATGAAACAAATATTCATAACATGTATCAAAATCAGAAACATGAATCAATACAAACTCTGAATCACACTCTGTGACTCTTAGACTCTGACTCGACTCATCCTAATCTAGGGATCCCGATCTGAGTAAGAACGCAACTGTTCTCCCATCTAATTTACCCCAGCTAGAAGGTGGTACGTTCTTAGTCCCAAACTTTGGCTGTCTATATTGAAGATCTGCAATAGGAGTCGGTATTCTCCTCAGTCTATCGATATATATCCAAAAGTCCAGTGACTTGGCGGTTCTGCCAAAGACTAGGCGGATCTGTCCAACTCTAACTCATGCTTTGCTATAGACCAATAGACTAAGCAAATCAATATTAAGCATTGCAAGTATCAAATGCAATAATCATTCAGTATGTGATTTCTAGAAACTCAAGTCGAATCTAACTCGAGTTGTGCAATCCCGCATCAACATTAATTTATACCTTTCGTTTCGTTCTATCGATCTGGCTCTGTCGAAGTCGAAGTCTTGAAGTAAAATCTGTCCATATCAAATCTGAAATGACAATATCGAATAGGCACAATATCAATATACCACTCCATTCAATGCCTGTTCTGATCAATACGCAAATCAAAACATAATCTGATCAATGTCAACGATATCATGATACAATCTCCATCAATACTGAATCTGATCAAAATCAATCTACTGATGTTTTGACGGCATAACAATACAGTCTCGGTAACCCCGTCAATCTCAACATCACAAATATAATACCATAACTCATAATCGATATTAATACGAATCATAATCTTCAATAATCACAGATAACAATCGCAAATCTGTATAATCTTGATCATATCAACTCTAAAATCATAACAATTATATAATCATACCGTTCTTCGATCTGACTTCAATTATATACTGATCAGTATACCCAGAACACAATATATCAGTCAAATCATAATTCCCCCAATATCATAATTTCAAACGATATCAGAATTCAATAAAACTTACGTCCTGTTGTAGCTTTCGTCGCTAGGAACTCGGTGCTATACTCGGATTCAAATTCGGACGGACGGATCTTGGCCAAATCAATTCCTGGTCTTCGAAGAAACTTATCTTCCCCTGAGCTTCTCTTTCCTCGTTTCTTTTTCTGAGAATTCCATTGTTTGATCCTTATATATATATATATATATATATATATACACGTTGCATGTAAGGGGCAAGTGGCACCTTTTCATCCTGCATGACTCGCGCATATGCGCGAGACCTATTGTCTCGGCATATGGTAAAATAATCACTTCGCGCACATGCGCGTACTATCTCGGCGCATATGCGCCCAACGTTTTGTTTTGCACCTTGGCTACTAGACTGCTCGCGCATATACGCGCATATGCGCGAGACCTTCTGGTGATGCCCAAGTCCTTCCACACAACTCGCGCATATGCGCGCCCACTCTTCGCGCATATGCACGAGGTCCTCTGCCCATCTGGCGCATATGCGCGCATCAGTGCCGCGCATATGCGCGAGGTGTACTGTCCTCGCCCATAATTCGTGTTTTCTTCCGTCTTTTCCGATCTAATCCTTTCCATCTATAATCATCTCAATTATCACCAAATCATTTCAGATTACGGTAATCAAATTCTCGGGCCTTACAAAACAAGTAAAAATCCTCACGACCATCAATATTTCAAAACTTGGAGTATAAAATATTCATGTCCATTCCTAACTCAAAACATGATGTGCGGAAAAATATGGTCGTCAGGTTAACGTGCGCACATCTAGCCCCGCCTACTCAGGCTTCGGCGCCTCCAGCCTCCTCATCAACATGCTAACTTGCATCATTCATGCCTAGTGAGTATAAAGACTCAACACACCGGTAACGTTATAATGAATACATATACATAGCAAGAAACAGTGAAAATTACTATAATAAAAATACGTTTCATGATCTTAAAGCGTAAACGTAAACATGTCATAAATCCACAACGTGTCAAAACATCTCATCATATCATCATATAATTGTTCATTTTCTTTAATCGAATTCAATTCGTTAGTTGTGACTTTCGTATCAGCTCTATTCGATAGATCCATCTACATATAACCATGGTACCCGACGGCGGAGACATCAGCGTCATTATTACCCATCCACAGAGCATTTGCCTTACAGCTCATCGTATACAAATATCGTCAGTCGCAATCAACTCTCATCCTTCAACAGCATCATCATTTTCATCACTTATAAAAATAATGCATAACGTAAATTTTCCTTTCAATCAAGCATGCAACATAATTTTCATAATTTCATGAAAAGTCATATACATGATAATATAAACATTTAAAACTTGTCAAATCGCGCTTAGGGCACTTCCAGGACTAAAAACTGGACCCGAGTGAAAAATGAACATTTTGCCCCTGAAAAGCATAATGACCATTTTACCCATGGACCTCAAAATTTCTACCCGAAGCTTATCAAACTCCTTAAAACACCCTAAACATATTTATAAGTATTTCTTAGAAGTAAACTCGAGCTCGATTCAGAACTTATGTGATTCGTTTTAAAACTTGGACCGGAGTCTCGATTTTATCTCGAATTAACCCGAAACTTAACCAAACTTTTCCCAAATTTTTAACAAAACTTAATCACATTCTAATAGCCGCTAAACCATCTAGACCAGTCCACTAAGCCCCTCGATTAGTCCATGCAAGCTGCTGGATTTTCGGCCCTTGCTAATCCTCAAACCCTAGTCACGCCAAACTCATGTTTTATTAATCCTAGATCTAACCCAAGAGGACTAGCCTTGAACCAGCCCTTCCTAGCCCACCTTATGACCTTCCTGGACAAACCTAAGCACTAACTGCACACAACCCCATACATGATGCAAGTCTCAACCACTCGCTAGCCACCCAAAACGCACAACCGTGGCACTCCCTTCACTCGTCTCCCTCGTGCGGCCCTAAGGTCAAGACCAGCGATGTTTGAGCCCTTCCAGGCCATGAAAAAGACCCAACAGTGTCAGGTTCAAGGCCTGGAGCTACCCTCGCACCGTCGGCTTTCCGTCCTATCATCCGATCTACCCGGCACCATGAAAAAAGCTCTCGATCCGGGCGATTCCCTCTCAAGCTCGACAACCCAAGATTCCAGCACCTATCACTCCTTTATCCTCCACCTGTGCAGCCACTTAAGGTCATAATTCTTGCAGCCCCTTCCACCATAATCAAGAAAACATGAGAATGAAAGAAAAGGATGTACTTTCATGTCAAATCTTTGCATAAAAACGAAATCTCAAGATAGATCAATAAATTCTCATGCATTTATATATGCATCAGCATAATAGCATGAGGGATGATAAAATAATGATACAAAGCATGCCTTAACATTTTTACACTTGAAAACTCGAAGATACGCTTGTAGGACTAGCACCAGAGAAGCGGGGAAGGAGATTGATTTGAAAATAATGGAGGAAATCGAGGTGACTGCTGAAGAAGGTTTCGAAATAGCTGCTAATGGAGAGGAGGGGCAGCCATTGGTTTGGTAGTAGGTTTAGGGTAAATTAAGCTAGGTTAAGTTAATATAATAACCTTCTAATGGTATTTAATTAAATTTTAAAATGATAAAAAGGTTTTTGAGCCCATTAAGAATTAAATCAAACCTAACAAGCCCAATAACACTCCCAAAAAATATTTCGTTTTGATACGTTTTAGAAAATATTTCCCGAACCCTCAAAAAGTCATCTGAATCGTTAAAATTTGCATACCGATAAAAATATAATTCGACAAGTAAAAATACCCAACCAAGGTCCATTTTTAAAAATCATACTTAAAAACACCTCATATTAAATCATTAAAATTAATTATTCGATAAAAATATTTTTCTTATTAACCCCGGTCTCCGTTACTCGTTCGAGCGCTTAATGCAACTTAAAACCCTAATACATGAAACTTATAAATAAACTTGAAATAAACCCTAGCCATGCAATAATCATGCATTAAATGCATAAAAATCATTAAACACATAATTTAAATAAATCTCTAGATTACATGCAATCGGGTTACATAGTTCGAATTTCATGGACCTTAAAACTCTCCCCCCATTAAAATAAAATTTCGTCCTCGAAATTTAAAACATACCGAATAACTCCGGGTAGCGACTCCTCATTTCAGCTTCAGTCTCCCTAGTAGCCTCCTCCTCGAAATGATTCATCCACTTGAATATTACCATGTGGATCACCTTCTTCCGAATCTTCCTCTCTTGTCATTCCAATATCTGATTGGGTCTCTTCTCGAAAGACAGGCTCGGTGTCAGCTGAAGTGGCTCATAGTTCAGTACATGCAAAGGATTAGACATGTACTTCAACAACATAGAGACATGTAACACATTATAAACTCCCACTAGATTCAGCGGTAATGCAACTCTGTTGCGAGTATCCCAACTTTCTCTAGGAATTCGAACGGTCCGATGAATCTAGGACTGAGCTTGCCCTTTTTCCCAATTATCATCACACCCTTCATCGGTGCGACCTTCACGAACACATGATCCCCTATGGCAAACTCAAGATCTCTGTGCCGCTGTTCTGCGTAACTCTTTTGCCGGATCTGAGCGGTCTTCATCCTATCCCGTATCTTGACCACTATCTTTGCAGTATGACTGACAATATCCGGCCCTATCTCTGCCCTCTCTCCTACCTCGTTCCAATACACTTGGGACTGCACTTCCTCCCATATAATGCCTCATATGGAGCCATACCGATCTATGCCCGAAATCTGTTTTACGTGAACTCCACTAGAGGTAATTTTGGCTACCAAATGCCCTGGATGTCGATCACACACGCTTTGAGTAGATCTTCCAATATTTGAATCACCATCTCTGACTGTCTGTCAGTCTTAGGATTGAAAACAGTACTGAATAGCATCTTAGTGCCCAATTCTTGATGCAGACTCTTCCAGAAAACAGACGGAAATCTTGGATCCCTATCGGACATTGGAATCCCATGCAGCCTGACTATCTCTCTGATGTACAGCACTGCGTACTGAGTCATGGTTAAAGTCTTCTTGATCGGTAAAATGTGTGCTGATTTATTGAGCCGATCAACTATAACCCAAATGACATTATACCCACTAGTTGTCCTCGGAAGCCCTGTAACGAAATCCATGGTAATGTTCTCCCATTTACACTCGGGAATAGGGAGTGGTCTCAGTTTCCCTGCAAGTCTCTGATGCTCGGCCTTAACCTGCTTACATGTCAAATACTCAGAGACAAAATGCAGAATATCCCGCTTCATGCCCGGCCACCAATAAAGAGACTGAAGATCCTTATACATCTTCGTACTCCCTGGATAGATGGAACACGGGGTGCTGTGGGCTTCGCTCAAGATATCTGCTATCAGGACATCACTGCTAGGAACCCATAGTCGGTCCCTATATCTTACTATTTCATCCAGAACCGTATACAACATCCTGCCCTTTGCCTCATCCCTCTGTCTCCACTTCTGTAATTGCTCGTCAGAAGTCTGCCCTGCCCGGATTATCTCTCTCACTGTCGACTGCACTATCAGAGTAGAAAGACTAGGGGCACTGCCCCTGTCATAAACTGCAAACTCAAACTGTTAGATTTGGTGCCCGTCAAGCCAACTTGTGGCTAGGGCTTTTATTTACTCTAATGCAAAACAATCTTTATTTTAATAATATTTTACGATTTTATTCGATTATGGCATTATACTTTATCTGTATACCAATGCAAGCTGCATAGATAAAGTCCTTCAATATACAATAGGTACCATGAGGTCTGCGTCTCAACATAAGATCATGAAACTCATTAGGAAGCGTACCGTATATTCTAAACAGGTTCCTAGTCGATTCAGCCGCCTAAAACAAGGATAAAGGTCGCTCGAGCTCGAGACTAGCATCTGTGGTGTAAACATAAAGAGGATCGATTTTAGGTGTTCAAATGCGCAAGGGAAGTTCAAAAATGTTTTCAAGGCAAGAAAACCGAAAATTTTTAAAGAAAAAATTTGAACACCTCATGTACTAGCATGTAAATTATACAAAAACACAACTATGACATTCATAGGGTGTCAAGAAATTTTACCTATCAATCTCTTTAGATTGATGTTTGGCACCAACTTAGTTGTCAAGCAACTAAGCTCTTCTAAGGCAAGACAATCTACAAGCCTCCTTGGACTCCTTTCTTCAAAATCAAGCCCACCATTAAACTTAAAAGATCTACCTTACACTTGCACTAGAAAATGTAGGGTATTTTTCTTTTGAGAAGAGTTTTCTTTCCTCAACTATTGAAGAACAAAAGAGAGAGAAATTGAAGGTAAAAAACCACTCAAGGTTTCGGCCATTGCAAGTCTAGACAAGGGAGGATTAGTTGCCTTGGGGTTGCAAAAAGCTAAAGCAAAAGTTGCATGCCATACAATTTTTAATGAAAAGTATTCCCCAACTCTTCACCTCCCAAGCATGCAATTTGAGTGGCTTGTAACAATTACAAGGCCCATGGACTTTAATTTAATTGTCTCAAACATATTTGAGCCCAATTAAACTTTACTTGATTTTACTCAAGCCCACTAGTTAAATAATTATTACCAATTGGGCTCTACAAGGCCCAATGTTATTTAACTAATTCAATACTTGAATTAATTTAATTATTTGGACTCGACTAGGCCCACCAGTGTTAAATTAATTCAACACTTGAATTAATTTAATTTAGTCCATAATAATGTTTATGAAAACCACGATTTCCAAATATATTATTTATTTGGCCAACTTTTAATTTAGGAACACATTCATAAATTAAAATTACATTTCCCTCATAGAAGTCATACTTCTATTTTTTCTTACGCTTATAAACTCATTTATAAGCCGTTCAACACATTGAACTAGATTTTAATTCTCAACGGGATCTAGAAATCTAGTACTTGTGTGGCCCTCAATGGTTCATTGATACAACTAACCGTGGGTTCACATCTCCATGTGATTCGGACTAAACATGTCCTTATATGAGCATACCCCAATTGCTTCATTCTTACTTATCAACTCCTTGATAACAAGAATGTCAGAACTCAAGTCTGATAGTACCCAACCAATCATGTTAAACGCCTAGCAGCATCGCTTACATGATTCCCTAGGTATCAAATGATAGTGCCTGCAAGAACCATTCAATTATGGTTAGCGTACAGTACGGTCCCTTCAACTCATATATCCCGACCGATTCGACAACCATTGGTATATCGAGAGTTGTCAATGAATCGATACTATGTGTCATGTCGTAGTTGCATCGATGGTGTAATCTATGAAACTCCTTTCATAATTACCACCATACTCTAATCAGAGATTTCATACTGCATATACATGTGATCACATAGGATATCCATACCCGAAGGTAAGCGGTGAATCCCCGACTACAATGCATCGACTCCTATATGTTTCGACAGAACACCCAACCTTGCCACCTGATGACCCCATGAGAGTCGGTAAACAAGTCAAAGTGTAATTCTAGCACATAGAGTCTCAATGTTGTCCCGGGTCATAAGGACTAATGGTGTACAACCATAAACTAGAACGTTTCCACTCGATAAGTGAGAACCACTAGGAAAGTTCTTTATGGATGGTTGTTCAGTGCACTATACAAGGAGCACCTATCTGCATGCTCGGACATCACAATGTCCCCTACCAATGAAACATGGTACTCACATCGCAGATACTAGTCTCGAACTCTAGCGGCCTATATCCTTCTTAGCGGCGGCTTAATCGACTAGGAACTGTTTAGAATATACAATATTCCAAATATGAGTTTCATGATACTCATCATATGAGCATCTCATATTCTTTCTACTATTTGTATATTCAAGGACTTTATCTATGCAACTAGCATGGGTATACAGATAAGAAGTGCCAAAACAATAATTTCAAATATTTTTAAAATAAAGATTGTTCATACATAGATTTTAAACATGAACCCTCGGCCAACACTTGGCTCGACGGGCACCTACTCTAACAATCTCTCACTTGCACTAAAGCCAACTACCCATATGCTTCAAACCCATCGATTTGCGATGCTTCTGGAATAATGGTCCAGGTAAAGGCTTAGTTAGTGGATCAGCAACATTATCTGCGGAGCCGACTTTGTCAATCGAGACATCTCCTCTTTCCACGATCTCGCGGAGGATGTGGTACTTTCTCAATACGTGTTTGGACTTCTGATGAGACCTTGGCTCCTTTGCTTGAGCAATGGCTCCCGTGTTGTCACAAAACACCGGGACAGGAGCAACTCCATTAGGAATGACGCCCAAATCTTGGACGAAATTCCTTATCCAAACAGCCTCCTTTGCTGCAACTGATGCAGCAATATATTCTGCCTCAGTGGTGGAATCCGCTGAACTGTCTTGCTTGGAACTCTTCCAAGAGACAGCAGCACCATTGAGCATGAATATGAATCCAGAGGTTGACTTCGAGTCATCGATATCGCTTTGGAAGCTAGAGTCGGTATAGCCTTCCAATTTCAGTTCTCCACCCCCTATAGACCAAGAACAATTATTGGTCCTTCTCAAATACTTGAGGATGTCTTCCACAGCTTTCCAATGTGGAAGACCGAGGTTCGATTGATATCTACTCACTACACTTAGTGCGAAAGCCACGTCAGGACGTGTAGATATCATCCCATACATGATGCTACCAATCGGAGATGCATACGGAATGCGTGTCATCGCCTCTATCTCTGCATCAGTCTTGGGAGACATAGACTTGGATAGAGACACGCCATGACACATTGGTAGATGTCCTCTCTTGGACTCAGCTTCACGATGGTATCAATGTATGTGGACTGGGTGAGACCAAGCAATCTTTTTGATCTATCTCTATAGATCTGTATTCCCAATACAAAAGATGCTTAACCCAAGTCCTGCATCGAGAACTTACTCGCTAACCATATCTTAGTTGATTGCAACATTCCTACATCATTCCCAATGAGTAGAATGTCATCAACATATAGCACCAGGAATGTCACAGAACTCCCACTGACCTTCTTATACACACAGGGTTCCTCAGGATTCTTAGTAAAACCAAACTCTTTGATTGTACTATCGAATCTAAGGTTCTAACTCATAGATGCCTGCTTTAGACCATAAATAGATCTCTGAAGTTTGCATACCATATGCTCACTTCCGATATATGTAAACCCTTCAGGTTGAGACATGTAAATCTCTTCCTTAATATCCCTATTAAAAAAGGCTGTCTTAACATCCATCTGCCATATCTCATAGTCATACCATGCAGCTATGGCTAGCAAAATCCTTATGGACTTCAACATTGCAACTGGAGAAAAGGTTTCCTCAAAGTCAACTCCTTGTCTTTGAGTATATCCTTTTGCCACCAATCGCGCCTTGAAGGTCAATACCTTCCCATCTGCCCCAAGTTTCCTCTTGTAAATCCATTTACACCCTATGGGAACAATTCCCTCAGGTGGATCCACGAGATTCCACACTTGGTTCGAATGCTTGGAATTCATCTCAGATTCCATTGCTTCAAGCCACTTGGATGAATCGGCATCAGATAACGCTTCCTTGAAGGTCCTTGGATCACATCCATGGTTAGGCTCGTCATGGCCTTGTAAGGCCCGAGATGTGAGTTGGTAATCAGCAATTATTAATGCATGATTTGATGTATTTATCAAAGGCCGAAGAAGCGATGTTGCGATTCGATTCTAGTTGTAAAATATATGGTTGGGACAGCAGAGACAGTGCACCCGCGGTTCAAAAGATAGTGCACCCGCGATCGTTTTTCCTGAAATGTTCAAGGGTTACAGTAGCTTGACTGCACCCGCGGCAAGAACAGGACCGCACCTGCGGTGGATGCACCGAGACAAGACCGCACCCGCGGTACAAGATACACTGGACCCGCGGTCGTGCCTTCTGAAATTATGGAAGTGATTCAGTACGCTCAGCGCACCCGCGGTGCAGAGTGACCGCACCCGCGGTGTGACGTACAGAATAAAGAATAAACCATGTGTCCTTGCCATGCATATATAATGTGTATTTGACTTATTCTTTCATTCACTTCAGCAGCAAGAACCGAAGGAAATTCTCAGATGGCCTCAAACTTCATTCCATCTTAGAGATTTGATTGTGAAGAATCTAACCATCCGATTTTCGATCCAAGTTTATATTCGTGCTCCTTACATCGAGGGCTACGAAAGGGTGCAAGTTTCAGTACTTTCTTTCATGTTTTGAAGTTGAGAGATTGGAGAAATTTTGATATGATTCAGATTATGTGTTCTTATGAGTATTGTGAACGTATATTTGAAACCGGATCGAAGAAATGATATCGTATGCGAATATTACGATTTTGCAGCATATGTGTGTATGAGATTATGCAGATTTCAGCATAGTAGATGTATTATAATGAGAATTAGGAGCTATTGTTATTGATTATTGATGTTTGAGTTGACCGGTATCGCGAGATTACACCGTTATGCCGTCGAAATGTGCCGAGATTGAATATTGATACATATGTGTATTGATTTAAGTTAGGGATTGATAGAATGCATCTTGAATTGTCTTTTCAGATTTTTTTTGACAAGCTTCGACATCAAGACTTCTTTCTCGATAAAGACTGAACAACGAAAGGTATTATTCATGTTGATTCGGGAAGATACAACTCGAATTAGATTTGATTTGAGTTTCCCAAAATCACATACTAGATTGTTTATATTTTGATATGTTTGTGCTTTGTTTATAGATTTATATTCAAGCATTTAAGATAGGAGAGTCATTGGCAGATTTGCCAAATTCTAAATGTTCGGTGGTATCGACGCATAGGAGCAGATGTACTCCGATTGTAGACATCCGATACAGACAGGACCGAAGTCTAGGAATAAGACGTACTGTCACCTCGATTGGGAGGGTAGGTGGCAGACTTTGATGTCTTATTTACACCGGGATCCCTAGAGTTAGATACGAGTCGAGTCCAAGATATGAATTAATTTAAGTTACTTGTCTTATATTTTTTATGTTTTATAGACTATGGGACATGTTGTTATGGATTTTATTCATGATAGTATACTTCATGATTTATATTGTGTATATGCATGTATACATGTTTTATACTGGGATTTATTCTCACTGGAGTTTCCGGCTGTGGTTGTGTCTGTATGTGTGCATAACAACAGGAGGGACAGGATCAGGGTCCAGAAGAACTTGACGAGATGAGAGATCGAGATAGCGTGGTGATTTCGGGCATAGAAGATTACTTGTGATTGTACATATGATCTGTAGTTTGTATTGAACACTAGTTGTATGAATGTACTGAAACAAGACATGTATTTATGTTTGTTGAAATTAAATAGAGAAAGATCTTGTGCTTGATTTATATACACTTGATTTAATGTTAAAAGAAAAATTTTGATCCACATTTTCTAGCAAAGATCCAATTATTCCCAAAAAAAATTGAGTTAGAGCCCGGGTCCCCACAACAGGTGGTATCAGAGCGATAGATCCTTTAGATTGAGATAGAATAGAATGAGCGGGGTAGATCGAGTCGGCTTCCTTGCTTTTATTGTGCTAGCATGATTTATTGCTTTCCCTATTACATGTTATATTGTTATCTGAGTTGATTACAACATGTAATTGCAAAGACTGAATCAGAACCGATTCTGGATCAGAGGTATATGATCAGAGGAGGACTGAGACAGATTGTATAGATTGTGTACTAATCCGTTTGATAATCAGATATGCCTCCTCGACGAGTACCGCAGCCAGTAGCAGGTCGAGTACCAGAACAGGGAAGTACATCCAATGATCCGATGGATGTGACCGCTACACCGATGGAGACTTTGTTGAAAATATTTCAGTCATTTCGACCGCCGACACTGAAGGGCACAGAAAATTCAGTTGAGTGTGAAAGTTGGCTCGATGACATAGAGATGTTATTTGAATCTCTTGAATACACCGACGAGCGACGAGTTAAACTTATTGGGCATCAACTGCAAGAAGTTGCAAAGAACTGGTGGCTTACCACGAAGAAAGCATTGGAGCATCGTGGCACAGGAATCACTTGGAAAGTCTTTAAAGCAGAGTTCTATCAACGCTTCTTTCCCGTGTCCTACCGAAAAGACAAGGGTGCCGAGTTTGCCAATTTGAGACAGGGACAGTTAAACATCGAAGAATATGTGGCAAAGTTTTCGACATTGCTTCGATTTGCTCTTCACGTGGCAGAAAATGACGAGACCATTGCAGATCAGTTTATCAATGGCTTGAATCCTGATATTTTTACCTTAGTGAATACCGGTAGACCGAATAACTTTGATGATGCGTTGAACCGTGCCAAGGGGGCATAAGCTGGATTGCTTAGGTAACGAAGCACTTCCTATGTCGCTCCGACTCCTAGACCGCCACAGCCTCTACTCAACCCCCTCCCAGATTTGAGAGCGGTGGTAGCGGCAGCGGGAGGAAAGACCAGCTGAAAGCGAAAGGTAAACAGTTCAAGAGATCAGGGAGCAGTTCGTCGAGCTCCAGTGGATCACGACAGAGAGGTCCTGGTCAGAGTACAGAGTATACAGGTGTATATTGCAATTCTTGTGGAGGCCGACATGCCACCGAGCAGTGTCAAGGTGTGATGGGTCGCTGTAATATCTGCAAACAGCAAAGACACTTCGCCAGAGTCTGTCCACAGAAAGGGGTACATCAAGCTTAGAGTGTAGGAGCATCTGGTTCAGTAGCTCAGCCTGAGAGGCAAGCTTCATCTGTTCATTTCTTTCAGCCCATTCCTACACAGACCCAGCCCCAAGCCAGAGGTAGCCAGACAGTGAGCCAACCTCCCAGACAGCAGGCTCGAGTGTTTGCAGTGACAGAAGAGTAGGCCCAAGATGCACCAAATGATGTGATCGCAGGTAACTGTTTCCTTTGCGGCTATCCTGCTTATGTATTGATAGACACAGGTGCATCTCATACTTTTATATCTGAGCGCTTTGCATTGTTGCATTCATTGCCTGTCGAGTCCTTATCTGCTATAGTGTCTATTTCTTCTCCGTTATTTCTTCTCCGTTGGGAAGTGGTCTTATATCTGTGACTTCAGTTAGACATTGTATACTACAGTTTGAGGGTCACGAGATTGATTTAGACTGTATTGTTCCTGGGTTAGCTGATTTTTACTGTATTGTCGGTATCGATATATTAACCAAGTACAGAGCCACTGTAGATTGTTTCCAGAAGATTGTCAAATTCAGACCAAAGATGGCTGATGAGTGGAAATTCTACGGTAAGGGTTCCAGATCTCGGATTCCCTTAGAATCTGTTTTGACGATGACTAGATTATTGCAGAAAGGAGCAGAGGGGTCCCTTTTATGTTCAGTAGATCTACTGAAATCGAGCCCAGCATTGGCAGATCTGCCAGTAGTTTGCGAGTTTGCTGATGTATTCCCAGACGAGATTCCAGGGTTACCTCCAGCTCGAGAGGTAGATTTCAGTATTGATCTCCTACCAGGTACTGTCCCTATATCTCGAGCTCCATACAGAATGGCGCCGATTGAGTTGAAAGAACTGAAAACACAACTAGAAGATCTTCTAGACAAAGGATATATCAGACCGAGTGTTTCCCCTTGGGGCGCTCCAGTGCTATTTGTGCGAAAGAAAGACGGTTCGATGAGATTATATATTGATTACCGGTAGCTGAACAAGGCAACGATAAAGAACAAATATCCATTGCCTCGTATCGATGATTTATTTGATCAGTTGCAGGGATCCTCCGTCTATTCCAAGATTGATTTGAGGTCTGGATATCACCAGCTGAGAGTCCGAGATGTTGATATACCGAAGACAGCGTTCCAAACAAGGTATGTACATTATGAATTTATCGTCATGCCATTTGGTTTAACGAATGCTCCAGCAGTGTTTATGGGATTGATGAACCGTGTCTTTCAGAGTTATCTAGATGAGTTTGTTATTGTTTTTATTGATGATATTTTGGTTTACTCGAGAAGTGAGACTGATCATGCCGAGCATTTAAGAATTATGTTGCAAACGCTGAGAAATTAGAAATTATATGCTAAACTGTCAAAATGTGAGTTTTGGCTGAGACAGGTTGTCTTTTTGGGGCATATCATATCTGGAGATGGTATATCTGTTGATCCTAGCAAGGTTGATGCGGTGATCAGTTGGCCTAGACCGACATCAGTTCCAAAGATATGCAGTTTCATGGGTCTAGCAGGCTATTATCGTCGATTTATCAGAGACGATTGACCAGTGCTCCAGTATTGATGATACCTTCAGGTACTGGGGATGTCATTGTATATTGCGATGCATCTCACAGAGGGTTAGGATGTGTTCTTATGCAGCGAGGACATGTGATCGCATATGCCTCGAGACAGTTGAAACCACACGAGATTCATTACCCAATTCATGATCTTGAATCGGCGGCCATTGTATTTGCACTGAAGATATGGCGACACTATCTCTATGGCGAGAAGTTTGAAATCTACTCTGATCATAAAAGCCTGAAATATCTGTTTTCACAGTCAGAGTTGAACATGAGACAGCGTAGATGGCTTGATTTATTAAAGGACTTTGATTGCGAGATCAAATACTATCCAGGAAAGTCAAATGCAGCCGCGGACGCCTTGAGTTGAAAGGTATGTTCCCTATCCTTGTCGATGATAGGTATTTCGAATATGATTGAAGATTGCTGTTTGTCTGGATTAGCATTTGATACAGATAGTAGACCACTACGACTTGCTACGATTCAAGTTGAGCCAGATTTGGTTTTGAGAATTAAAGAAGCACAAAGAACTGATCAGAATATTCAGAAGTCAGTTGAGATGGTCAGATCAGGGCATAATTCTGAGTATCAGGTACATGATCATGTTTTGTATGTGTATAACCGTCTTGTAGTGCTAGATGTTTCAGATTTGAAACAACAGATATTTTCAGAAGCGCACTGTAGTCGATTAAGTATTCATCCTGGTGGCAGGAAGATGTACAACGATCTGAAGACACAATTCTGGTGGAAACAGATGAAGTCAGATATTGCAGAGTTTGTGTCTAAGTGCTTGAATTGCCAACAGGTGAAAGCCGAGAGAAAGAAGCCCGGAGGTTTACTTCAGAGTTTATCTATTCCTTAATGAAAATGGGATCACATTTCCATGGATTTCGTTACGAAGTTACCACGTTCTTCCCGAGGTTGTGATGCGATTTGGGTCGTTATTGATAGATTGACCAAATCCGCATGCTTTATTCCATACAAAATGACGTACCGACATGACCAGATGGCAGAGGTATATGTTAGAGAGGTAGTCAGATTGCATGGTGTGCCGAAGTCTATCGTATCAGATCGTGATCCACGATTCACTTCACACTTTTGGCACAGTTTGTAGCGGGCTTTAGGTACGACATTGCACCTGAGTACTACATACCATCCCCAGACAGACGGACAGTCAAAACGGACTATCCAGACCTTAGAGAATATGCTGAGAGCTGTAGTGCTAGACTTTGGCACCAGTTGGCAAGATTCACTACCACTTTGTGAATTCTCGTACAACAACAGCTATTAGACGAGCATTGAGATGGCACCGTTTGAAGCATTATATGGCAAGAAGTGCAGATCTCCGCTGTATTGGGATGATGTATCTGAAGTACAAAAACTTAGACCTGATATGATCCGAGAAATGACTGAGAAAGTTAAAGTGATCCAGAAAAGAATAAAGACAGCGCATGATAGGCAAGACAAATACGCAAATGTACGTCATAGACCTGTTAGTATTTGAACAAGGAGACAGAGTGTTTTTGAAGATTTCTCCATTCAAAGGCGTTGTCAGATTTGGCAAACGTGGAAAGTTATCTCCTAGATACATCGGTCCATACGAGATTCTTGAGAAAATTGGCGATCGTGCCTATAGACTCGCCATTCCACCTTCTCTATCCGGGATACATGATGTCTTCCATGTATCGATGCTGCGTAGATACATGCCTGATTCTTCTCATGTTATTCAGCCTGATGAAGCCGAGCTTGACGACACTCTGAGTTATATTGAACATCCAATTCAGATTCTTGATTGGAATGTTAAACAGCTCAGAACAAAGACTATTCCGTTGGTGAAATCCAATGGAGTTGTCATGGCATTGAAGAAGCTACCTGGGAGACGGAGTCAGATATGAGACAGAGATTCCCAGAGCTATTCCGTTGAGGTGAGTTTCTATACAGTTTATTATACCTTCTTATTGATATGTGTTGATCGCTTGTGATTTCGGGGAGGAAATCGTATCTTAGGGGGGGAGAAATGTAAGGCCCGAGATGTGAGTTGATAATCAGCAATTATTAATGTATGATTTGATGTATTTATCAAAGGCCGAAGAAGCGATGTTGCGATTCAATTCTAGTTGTAAAATATATGGTTGGGACAGCAGAGACAGTGCACCCGCGATCGTTTTTCATGAAATGTTCAAGGGTTACAGTAGCTTGACTGCACCCGCAACAAGAACAGGACCGCACCTGCGGTGGATGCACCGAGACAAGACCGCACCCGCGGTACAAGATACACCGCACCCGCAGTCGTGCCTTTTGAAATTATGGAAATGATCCAGTATGCTCAGCGCACCCGCGGTGCAGAGTGACCGCACCCGCGGTGTGACGTGCAGAATAAAGAATAAACCATGTGTCCTTGCCATGCATATATAATGTGTATTTGACTTATTCTTTCATTCACTTCAGCAGCAAGAACCGAAGGAAATTCTCAGATAGCCTCAAACTTCATTCCATCTTAGAGATTTGATTGTGAAGAATCTAACCATCCGATTTTCGATCCAAGTTTATATTCGTGCTCCTTACATCGAGGGCTACGAAAGGGTGTAAGTTACAGTACTTTCTTTCATGTTTTGAAGTTGATAGATTTGAGAAATTTTGATATGATTGAGATTATGTGTTCTTATGAGTATTGTGAACGTATATTTGAAACCGGATCGAAGAAATGATATCGTATGCGAATATTACGATTTTGCAGCATATGTGTGTATGAGATTATGCAGATTTCAGCATAGTAGATGTATTATGATGAGAATTAGGAGCTATTGTTATTGATTATTGATGTTTGAGTTGACCGGTATCGCGAGATTACACCGTTATGCCGTCGAAATGTGCCGAGATTGAATATTGATACATATGTGTATTGATTTGAGTTAGGGATTGATAGAATGCATCTTGAATTGTCATTTCAGATTTGTTTTGACAAGCTTCGACATCAAGACTTCGATCTCGATAAAGACTGAACAATGAAAGGTATAATAAATGTTGATTCAGGAAGATACAACTCGAATTAGATTTGATTTGAGTTTCCCAAAATCACATCCTAGATTGTTTATATTTTGATATGTTTGTGCTTTGTTTATAGATTTATGATAAGTACAATTTATTGTACTTTTATTACTTGTTTTTAACTTGGAATTTTGTGATTTTTGAGCAGGTTTTATGTGATTTGTTGTTGTTTTTGTTGTTGTAGTTTGGAAGCTTAGAATGAGAGTTTGGAGTAGTAAAGTGTTGAATTAGAAAGTACAAAAGATAAAAAATGGCCGAAGCTCCAGCGCACCTGCGGTCTACATTGCAGCGCACCCGCGGTTATGAAGATCAATTTCAGAAATTTCTGCCGAAAGCACACCGCACCTGCGGTCCTTCTTGCACCGCACCCGCGGTCTTCGTAGTTCGAAAATGAAAGTTTCCCCGAAACAACACCGCACCCGCGGTCTGTATTGTAGCACACCCGCGGTCCTTCGCAAAACAGAGTCCGAAAAATCTATAACTTTGTGGACTTCGAATAAAAGTCTATGAAAATGGTGTGCTGCGTGGGGAAGCTTGTTTGGACTATAAAAAGGCATCTTTTACTTACAATCTAGGGTCTTGAAGAGCTAAGAAAGGATTGGAGGCTGCTGAAGAAAGATTGAAGATCAAGTTCATCAAGTTCTTGAGAATTCTTTTTCACAAATCCGGGGACGGAATCAGCGCTTCAACATCTTGTTCTAAGTCTTCTTTCTTTTATTTTTCATTTGATATGTCTTATTTTAAAACCATGTTTTGTTGTGTTGTTTTTATTATTATGAACTAATTTTTATTTCTAGAGGAATGATGGAACAAAACTAGAAACCATGTGTTGGGATTTATGAATTATGCTATATAAGTTTTCCTTATTGTTCATTTGTATTTTTCCAATCTTAATTCTTTCATTTTACTGGCCATATCTTGAATGATTCTTATGTTTATAATTTATCACTTGGAAAAGAGAATTTATAAACAAGAAAGGAAAAAATACATCGATAGTATTTATATAGTTCGGGAGGACATATATTGCTATTGAAGCCATTAAAAGAAGTTATTGCTTATTGTGTTATTTAATTATAGATTGTTGACGGGGACGTTACAATCCTTTGTTAGATAATTAGTATCTATTTAGCACTCGGGAGAGGGAGTAGATAATTATAGAATTCTTGGCTAATGAATAAGAAGGACATTTATAATATAGCTACAAAAAATAACACATGGTAGATAGTTGCGTGAAATCGGACCTCTTGATCTTTTATTCCATTGTTGTTTACTATTATTTGGTACTATAATTAAACTTATTTCAAATCTAGTTATTGGTGCAAACAAATCTGTCAATTGATTATTCTAAATAAAGTCGAGACTATTTCAATTACAAGCACTAATATAAGTTTAGAAATACATTCTTCGTGGGATCGACACTTGTACTCAAAATTACATTTTACTATAACTTGACGTCGTGCACTTGCGAGCAATCAAGAAAAAACGCACCAAGTTTTTGGCGCCGTTGCCGGGGAGTGTTTATTATAAATTTATATTAGTATTGTTACCAATTAGTCTAGATTTTAATTTAGAGCTGTTTTTGCTGTTTTACATTAAACATTGATTTGTTTCTTATATTTGTTTAACAGTGCATGCGAAGATCGCAAAATCTTGACTTGCTTATCTTTGATCTTGAGATCGAAAGAACCGTAAGAAGATTAAGAAAGGCAAGAAGAGAAGAGATTCAAGCAATGGCTGACAACAGAGATAATGAAAATTCACCCCTTGCAATACCCATCAGAGATCATTTTAGGCCGGTACTGAATGCTCATTACTCGGGCATAGCATGAGGGACTATCAGTGCAAACAACTTTGAGCTCAAACCCGCATTGATAAACATGGTTCAACAGAACCAGTTTGGGGGATCCGCTACTGCAGATCCTCATCTACATCTCAGAACATTCCTTGAAATCATTGACACGATAAAAATAAATGGTGTTTCTGATGATATAATTCGATTGCGCTTGTTTCCTTTTTCTCTTAGGGATCAAGCAAGAGGATGGCTCCAATCGCTTCCTCTTGGAAGTATCACTACATGGCAGGAATTAGCAACCAAGTTTCTTGCTAAATATTTTCCACCTGCGAAGTCTGCACAGTTGAAAATTGAGATAAGTACTTTTAGGCAGACTGACTTTGAGCAATTATATGAGGCATGGGAACGGTATAAGGAGTTGTTGAGGAGGTGTCCAAACCATGGTTTTGAAGATTGGGTACAGATTGAATTGTTTTATAATGGTTTGAATGGGCAAACAAGAGGCACTGTGGATGCAGCAGCTGTAGGCACGATATTGGCAAAATCACCTGATCAAGCATATGATTTGCTTGAACAGATGACCATTAACAGTTATCAGTGGCCGTCTGAGAGGTCAGGAGTAAAGAAGCAAGCTAGAATTTATGCCATATATCCTATTACATCACTCACCGCTCAAGTTTCAGCTTTAACAACTCAAATTGCAGCTATAAATAATGCTAGTACATCAGAGGTTGAAAATGCATCGGTTGTTACTGAAGAACCACATATTCCTGATGAGGCTCATTATATCAACAATAGGAATTTTGGTGGCTACGGAGGATATCGAGGTAACCCTCCCCCTAACACTTATCATCCTGGTTTGAGAAATCATGAGAATTTTTCATATGCTAATAATAAAAATGTGTTGAATCCTCCACCGGGGTTCAATACATCAAAGGGGAAGGAAAACCTTCACTTGAGGATCTAGTTGGGACATTTGTTGCTGAATCTAGTAAAAGGATGGCTAGGACTGAATCTCGTCTTGATGGCATGGAAACTCACATGGGAAATATGGGTGCCACAATGAAATCATTGGAGACAAAGATTGGACAATTGGCTAATGCATTGAGAGATCAAAATAAAGGTCAATTCCCAAGTAATACTGAAGTGAATCCAAAGGAGCAATGCAAAGCTGTACCTTTGAGAAGTGGAAGAGAACTAGAGGTTAAAAATTCCAAAGAGAAGGAGGAAAATGAGATGAAAGTTGAAGAAATTGAAACTGAGGGATCCAAAGCTGAGGTTGAAGTTGAACAACCTCCAGTATTTAAGCCGACTCTTCCATATCCGCAGAGGTTCAAAAAGAAGAAATTGGATGATCAATTTGCAAAATTTTTGGAGATTTTCAAGAAAATTCACATCAACATTCCATTTGCTGATGCTTTAGAGCAAATGCCAAACTATGCAAAGTTCATCAAAGATGTGATGTCAAAGAAGAGGAAGTTGCATGAGTTCGAGACAGTAAAGTTGACCGAAGAGTGTAGCGCCATACTCCAAAGGAAACTACCACAAAAACTCAAAGATCCAGGGAGTTTTACTATTCCTTGTGTTATTGGTGGTTCTAGAATAAATAAAGCTTTATGTGATTTAGGTGCCAATATTAATTTAATGCCTTTTTCTATTTACAGGACTTTGGAGCTTGGCGAGGTGAAACCTAGCACTATTACCCTGCAGCTGGCGGACAGATCACTTACATATCCACGGGGGATAGTGGAGGATGTTCTGGTAAAGGTAGACAAATTTATATTTCCTGCTGATTTTTTCATTCTGGATATGGAAAAAGATCAGGAGACTCCGCTTATCTTTGGAAGACCATTCTTGGCCACCGGAAAAGCTTTGATTGATGTGCACAAGGGCGAGCTCACATTGAGAGTTGGTGGAGAAGAAGTCATGTTCAACATCTACAACACAATCAAAGAACCAAATGAGGTAAGTACTTGTAATAGTATTGATGTAATTGATTCATGTGTATCTCATGTTGGTGCAGGTAGGATGACGAAAGATTCCTTAGAGAGATGTTTGTTGAAATCGGCGTCTACACTGGATGAAGATGATTGGGATGTGCAAGAGGAGTTACTTGCTCTCAATACACTGCCTAAAGAAAAGAGTGATGTGCATCATGTAGAGCTACTTGAAGATGCAAGTAAGAGGTACCAAAAGCATCCCCTGAATTGAAGGAACTGCCAAGCCACCTTTGTTATGCATTTTTAGGTGAAAATTCGACATATCCGGTAATCATCTTTTCCTTTCTTACTTGTACTGAAAAAGAGAAATTGTTGAGAGTGTTGAAGAAATTTAAATCTGCTTTGGGATGGACAATTGCTGATATAAAGGGGATTAGCCCTACTGTTTGTATGCATAAAATCTTGATGCAGGAGTCATATTCACCCTATGTTGATCATCAGAGAAGGCTTAATCCTGCAATGAAAGAGGTTGTGAGGGCTGAGGTATTAAAATTGTTAAATTCTGGTGTTATTTATGCTATATCGGATAGCTCGTGGGTTTCACAAGTACAAGTAGTGCCTAAGAAGGGGGGAATAACTGTAGTGAGAAATGAGAATAATGAATTGATTTCAACTCGTCCAGTGACTGGTTGGCGAGTATGCATAGACTACAGGAAATTGAATGATGCGACTAGGAAAGATCACTTCCCTCTTCCCTTTATTGACCAGATGCTTGATAGAGTAGGTGGTTATCATTATTATTGCTTTCTAGATGGTTATTCAGGTTACAATCATATTGTCATAGCACCGGAGGATCAGGAGAAAACTACCTTCACTTGCCCCTACGGTACATTTGCTTTCAGGAGAATGCCATTTGGTCTGTGCAATGCACCTGCTACTTTTCAGAGGTGTATGATGGCCATATTTTCTGACATGGTCGAGGAAATAATGGAAGTTTTTATGGATGATATCTCTGTGTTTGGTTCATCTTTTGATCACTGTTTGCAAAATTTAATGCTTGTTTTGCAGAGATGTCAAGCGAAGAATTTAGTTTTGAATTGGGAAAAATGTCACTTCATGGTTCCAGAAGGTATTGTGCTTGGGCATAAAATTTCGGCTAAAGGAATAGAAGTTTACAGAGCCAAAGTTGTGGCAATCGAAAATCTCCCACCACCGAAGAATGTGAAAGGGATCAGAAGTTTCTTGGGACATGCCGGGTTCTATCGTCGTTATATCAAAGATTTCTCTAAAATTACTAGACCATTATGTAATTTGTTAGAGAAAGATTCGACATTTATTTTTGACGATGATTGTTTGCAGGCGTTTAACAAGATCAAGAAAGCACTGATTTCTGCTCCCATTATGATAGTGCCTGATTGGAAGGAGCCCTTTGAGCTCATGTGCGATGCTAGCGACTATGCTGTGGGAGCAGCATTGGGACAGAGGCGAGACAAAATGTTCAAAGCTATATACTATGCAAGTCGTTCACTTAATGCAGCCCAACAGAACTATACAACTACTGAGAAAGAGATGCTTGCAGTGGTGTTTGCATTTGACAAGTTCAGAACATATCTCATTGGCACCAAGGTAACTGTTTTCACTGACCATGCAGCTCTTCGCTACTTGTTTGCCAAAAATGATGCCAAGCCCAGGTTGATACGATGGATACTCCTATTTCAAGAATTTGACTTTGAAGTAAAAGACAAGAAAGGTTGTGAAAACCAGGTGGCAGATCACTTGTCACGACTAGAGCTGGAAGAAAGAACTGAAGGTGGAGTTATCAATGAGTCGTTCCCAGACGAACAACTGTTTGAGGTAAATTCTAAACTCCCTTGGTTTGCTGATACAGCTAACTTTTTGTCTTGTGGTACTCTTCCTCCAGATCTGAATCACCATCAGAAAAAGAAGTTCTTCCATGATATCAAATTTTTCTTCTGGGATGATCCTTGTGTGTATAAGAGATGTGCTGACCAAGTGATTAGGAGATGTGTTGATGGCGACGATGCAAACAAAATTCTGGAACAATGTCATTCATCACCTTACGGTGGACATTTTGGAGCAACACGAACAGTAGCTAAGGTATTGCAATCAGGTTTTTTCTGGCCTACTTTGTTTAAGGATAGCTATACCTTAGTAAAGTCATGTGATAGATGCCAGAGGTTAGGAAACATATCTAGGCGTCATGAATTACCACTGACAAATGTTTTGGATGTGGAACTTTTTGATGTTTGGGGCATAGATTTCATGGGACCCTTTCCCCCTTCTTTTGGTAATTCTTATATTTTATTAGCTGTTGATTATGTGTCGAAATGGGTGGAAGCAATCGCCACCAATACTAATGACTCTCATGTTGTAGCGAAATTTGTGCATAAGAACATCTTCACCAGGTTCGGAACACCGAGAGCCATCATAAGTGACGAAGGTATGCATTTTTGCAATATAATTTTCAACTCACTGTTGGCTAAATACAATGTGAAGCACAAAGTGGCAATAGCATATCATCCTCAGTCGAATGGACAAGCTGAAGTATCAAACCGGGAAATTAAGCAAATACTGGAAAAGACTGTCAATACCAACCGGAGAGATTGGGCTATGAAGTTGGATGATGCGTTATGGGCTTATCGAACTGCATTCAAGACGCCTATTGGGATGTCTCCCTATAGGCTAGTGTTTGGGAAAGCATGTCATCTACCATTGGAGTTGGAGCATAGAGCCTTTTGGGCTGTGAAGAAATTAAATTTTGATTTGAAAGCTTCTGGTGACGTTAGAAAACTGCAGTTAAGCGAGATGGATGAATTCCGAAACGACGCATATGAGAATGCCAAGATCTACAAAGAGCAAACTAAGAAGTGGCATGACAAAATCATTGTAAGAAGGGAGCTCAAACCAGGACAACAAGTACTACTGTTCAACTCTCATCTGAAGTTGTTCCCTAGTAAGCTAAAGTCGCGTTGGTCAGGGCCGTTTGTTGTGGAAACGGTGTCACCTTATGGGGCTATCGAGTTAAAGTGCAGTGATGGGAGAACCTTCAAGGTCAATGGACAGCGGGTTAAGCCGTACTATGGGACTGAAGTAAGGAATATCGACAATATCAAGCTGAGCGAACCAACCTAATCAGACTAGTGAAAGTCGGGCTGAAGACGTTAAACCAAGCGCTTATTGGGAGGCAACCCAAATTTTTGTTTCTCTTTTGCATTTTGTTTTCGGTTTTGCTTTTATTTTTGTATCATGATTATTTTTGATTGTGTACTTTTAGTATAGTATGTGCTTATATCTTCCCAAATCTAACGAATCTCAATTGTTTTCTTTTCAGGACTAAAAAGTGGAGAAGAAAAAAATTATCCGAAGGAAAACCGCAACCGCGGTAAGTAGAGCACCGCACCCGCGGTCATCGCAGATAAAAATTATAAGAATTCCCGAAGGAACACCGAACCCACGGTATATTTTACACCGCCCCCGCGCAATATTTCCCGAAAGCATACCGCACCCGTGGTCTCTACTGGACTGCCCCTGCGGTCGCTTAATATCGAATTATGCAAGATTTGCCGAGAGCATACCGCACTCGCGGTCCCTTGCACAGCGCACCCGCGGTCGATGGTTTTAAAAACAGAATGGGGCAGAAATTTTCATAATCGAAGAACACCTCTCTCAAATTTCTCTCCTTCCTTCGAAATCCTTTCTCAAGAACACACTTTTCACACTCAATTTTTGTTATTCCTTCAACAAATTTACCACTCCAACCTAAATAGCTTCACTCATTCCATCAAATATCACTTTTCTTTCCACAAAAATCAACATCAAACCTAGGGTTTCAAGGAGCTCGAAAATTTCATTAAATATTGATGGGTGCTTCGAATTTGTTCTTCAGAGATACATTTAAACACTCAAGGTGAGCAAATCTATACTACATTTGCTTTGAATTTGAAATTCTTGGTGTTATTTGCTATGGAAGGAAATTACATTTAGTGAAGTACATTCTTGATATTGTGGATATTGTTGATTGGATTGTTGTGTATAATTGTTGAGGTGTTGATATTGTGAGTATTAAGTTTGGGGGAGTGCAAGAATCATTAAATTTTGTGAATTAAATTGAGGAGAAGTTGGTGATTGAAAGGTGTTCGATAAAATGCCTCCAAGAAAAAAACAATCCAAGGGTGCATCATCATCTGCAAATTTTGAGACAAACAGGTTTTGGGACGAGAATGCGGAGGAAAACTGTAATGCCCGGTTACTCGTACAAATGATAATAATGCGTTTATGTCGTTTATTATATAGTTATTTAGCTCATCAGATTTCACGTAATGATTGAAGTATCAATATTTAGATTGAACATGAGTTTTATATTGTCTATGGTGTATTGAGAATAAATATGTGTTAAAATAGTGGTAGTAAGAGGTTTAGGTAGAAGTAGTGTAATGAAAGTTGGTATAGGACTGCAGGAAATGAGACGAAATTGTGGTAGTTGTTACGGGTTTTAGCATAATGATTTGAATATTGATCCAAATTGTGTGAGGCCTTAACCATTAGAAAGATAAGATATAATGCTACAACTTTCACGTTTTGGGTTTTGTTCAAATCATTAGGGAAGACGAGCCAAAAGTGGCCCGAAGTATGTCGTGTGTTTCGTTGTTCCTACACTGACACATGTTGGGAGAATGGGCATAACGTTTTACTTAGACCTCCAAATTACCTGAAATTTGGGGAGATTCAAGAAAACACACTGGGCTACAACTTTCATGTTGGCCACGTTTGCTAATTCGAAAGGTAAAAATGAGTTTTGTGGCAGAATGTAGCGCGCATATGCGCCAAAATTCGTGCATGTGCGTCGGGAGGGCAGAACAGGCCGCGCATATGCGCCTTGAATGTCGCGCATATGCGCCCGGCACTGTATAAAAAGATGAGCATCGAATTTCTTAGCATCTTTATTAGTTCACCTGTCTTCTTCCACAGCAAGACTCGAGAGAAAACCTAAGAATCTTCCTCCAAGTGACCTTGTTCTTCCTTTCCTTCATCAATTGAAGTTATAATTTAGTTCTCCATCCCAAGTGCATCTTAGAGTTGTAAGTTTTCATCTTTTTAATGGTTGTTATACATGTATAAGGCCATATAGATATAGTGATTGGATTTTTGATATATTTGACAGTATAGGAGCGAGATACATCGTCTCAAACAAGTATTCGTACGCTTGGACAGTAAGTTGGCATGTTCTTGAAGTAATACATGAGTAATATTATGATTTCAAATACTTCCCATTGATTATTGATATATGTACATTGTTAGTATCTTATTGAAGAAAACATAGCACCATATTCCATTGTTATGTATTAAATATGTAAAAAACTCATGAATATTGATGATGGGTGCTATGTTATGAACATGAACATGAACATGAAAGGAAAAGGACTGATTTTACATGATATAGAGCTTGTTGACATCATGGGTGGTTTTAAGTCCACCAAAGCTATTGGCCAATATATGTTCATGGGGCGTGGGGTTGCCAAAGGTTGCTCCCTGACGTCCAACACAGTAGTAGCTATATAATAAAGCAAGCACGGTAGTACAGGTCAACTAATGAGGCTCAAGTACAAAAATGAACATGAATATATGCTATGATATGACATAGTTTAAAGATTCATTGTTGTCACGACTTGATATGTATGTTCTTTCGACGCATATTGATACGTACAAGTGCCAACTTATTGAGTTTTATAAACTCACGTAGCTCATGTATTACAGGATCAGGTAGTGAAGAGACGTAGGATGCCGGTTCGCCAATGGATGCTTGTGACGTGCCTCACCTCGACAAGAACCGGGACTTATTATTGCATAGCTTCCGCATACGTATTGTACTAAAATATGTCAAGGTTTGAACAAGTTTTTACGATGGTTATGATGATACAAAATATGCTTGAGGTTGTTGCTTGAGTTGAGTTTTTGGCTTATTCAAAATATATGGACATCATGCCAAAATTTTTATAAACCGTCAAAGTGATGCCTCTTGTTTGATTTGCTTCATACTATAGTTATATCATTCAAACCTTATTTTGATTATGGTAATTATGCTAAGTATAGAGTAAGGGTGTGACATTTTTATGGTATCAGAGCCCACGGTTCTTCGACAGGGAAGACACTGCACTTCATCCACACATGGGGAACTCGGCAAGTAAGTATCTTTGTGTCCCATAGTTTATGCTAAGTTATGTGGCTCTATGATCTATATGTAGGATCAAACACGATGCCACCTAAACGTAAGGTACAGGAAGGAGAGTCATCTAAGGCCAAGGCCCCAGCAGTCGAAGGTGAGGGCAGTGCACCACGACCTATAGATGATTTTGCTCAGCTGCTCCAACAACAAGCGAAAGTTCATGGGGAGCAGATACAACAATTACTGGAGATGCAATGGACTACACATGAGCAGGCACAAGCACAAGCCATAGTACACCGACATGGGCCTGTTCAAACCGATGTGTATGATCGTTTTCGACATCTGAATCCTCCTAAATTCATGGGAAGCACTGATCCAGCAGTAGCAGAAGAGTGGATTAAGTCATTGGAGTCCATCTTCTCCTATCTTCATATGGAAGATGCTGATAAAGTCACTTGTGCCATCTTTTTGTTAACAAAGCATGCAAGGATATGGTGGGAGAGTGCTAGAGTTGCATTACCGGTTGGACCATTGACATGGGGAACTTTCAAAACTGTGTTTTACAACAAGTATTTCAGTAAAGATGTACGAGCCAAGAAAGCCAGTGACTTCTTGAATTTGAAGCAAGGGACCATGTCAATGACGGAATGCATACAACAATTTGAGGCTGGAGTCCAATATGTACCATATATTGCACAAGATGACACCAGTAAGGGCGAACATTTTATGCGGGGACTTCGCTCTGAAATTAAAAGAGATGTACGAATGTCGAAAGTTGCTACGTAAGGGGAGATAGTGGAAAGAGCACTTATGGCTGAACAGGATGAGCAAGACATTGACAGAGACAGGCAACAACGAAGGCAGCAGTACTTTCAGAAGAGTCAAGGAACAGGACAAGGCAAAAAGACCGATAACAGAGGTACTAGACCAGAGGAATCACGTGGCAAGGGTCCCCCTCCACGTAAAGAACAGGACAGACCACCTTGTCCTAAATGTGGCAAACTTCATGGCGGGGAATGTATGCAAGGTTCTAATGTCTGTTATCGTTGCAAGAAGCCAGGGCATCTCGCCAAGAATTGTCCAGGAAGTTCTGAGAAAGTACAGGGACGCCTTTTCTCCATGACCAAAGAAGAAGTGGATGCGGATACATCGATGATCACTGGTATGTTCTTGATTTCTGGTATTACTTCTATTGTTTTACTAGATTCAGGAGCCATGCATTCCTTTATTTCGGAATCGTTTGTAAGGAGATTGGGCATTACAGCAAGTACAACAGAGACACAACTCGCTATAGCCTTACCTTCCGGGCAAGAATTACAGACAGATCATATTGTGCGAGGGTGTCCAATATATGTCAAAGGCCATCAGATGTATGATGACTTGATAGTTCTAAGAATGACTGATTTTGATGTGATATTGGGAATGGATTGGCTCTCGAAGTACAGAGTTACTATTGATTGTGGCAAAAAGATGATCAAGTTTGCACCAGCAGGAGCTGAACCATTCACAGTAGCAAGTGCAGGTATATCCTTACCTCTTCGGATAATCTCTTGTATGAAGGCTTGTAAATTACTACAGAAGGGGTGTCAAGGATATTTAGCATCTGTGTTAACTATTGATCCACCTGTTTGTGAGTTAAAAGATACAGACGTTGTTTGTGAATTTCCAGAGGTATTTCCTGATGATGTAACAGGCTTACCCCCAGATAGAGAGATCGAATTTGTAATTGATGTTGTGGCAGGGACTCATCCGATCTCAAAAGCTCCTTATCGATTAGCTCCTACAGAATTGAAAGAATTGAAAGAACAGTTACAGGAGTTGCTTGATAAAGGGTTTATTAGACCGAGCTTTTCACCGTGGAGTGCACCTGTTTTGTTTGTGAAAAAGAAAGACGGTACCCTTCGTTTGTGTATTGATTATAAGGAGTTGAACAAGGTGACAATCAAAAATAAGTATCCACTCCCTAGAATTGATGATTTTTTTGATCAATTACAAGGAGCTGCTATTTTTTCGAAGATTGATTTACGATTAGGCTATCATCAACTAAAAGTGAAATCAGATGATATCTCAAAGACTGCCTTCCGAACCAGGTACGGGCATTATGAATTTCTTGTAATGCCATTTGGACTAACGAATGTACCAGTTGCTTTCATGGATTTAATGAACAGAATTTTCAAGCCATTTCTAGACAAGTTCGTGATTGTGTTTATAGATGATATTCTCATCTACTCACGAACTGTAGAGGAGCATCGAGAACATCTGGAATTAGTTTTGAAAACTTTGAAAGATAAACATTTATATGCCAAATGGAACAAATGTGAATTTTGGCTTGAACAAGTATCATTCTTGGGTCATATCATTTCAAAAGAAGGCATATCAGTGGATCCAAGTAAGATTGAAGCTGTTAATAACTGGCTACGACCTTCCACTGTTACCGAGGTACGTAGTTTTCTTGGGTTAGCTGGTTATTACCGTCGGTTTATAGCGGGATTTTCTAAGATAGCATTGCCTTTGACTCCTTTAACAAGAAAGAATGTGAAATTTGTATGGAACGAAGCATGTGATCACAGTTTTCAAGAGTTAAAGGCAAAATTGACATCAACACCAGTCCTTGCTATACCAGAAGGACCAGGAGATTTTGTGGTATACAGTGATGCTTCGAAACAAGGTTTAGGAGCAGTTTTAATGCAGCAGGGGAAGGTGATTGCTTATGCCTCAAGACAATTGAAGGAATATGAAAAGAACTATCCCACACATGATTTAGAACTGGCAGCAGTGGTATTTGCATTGAAAATATGGCGCCATTATCTGTATGGCGAACGGTGTGAAATATACACGGACCACAAGAGTTTGAAATATTTATTCACGCAAAATGAATTGAATATGAGACAACGATGTTGGTTGGAATTAGTAAAAGATTATGGTTGTGTTATTAACTATCATCCAGATAAAGCCAATGTGGTTGCGGATGCATTAAGTCGAAAGTCCAGTTCTATTGCTGCAATGCAAATACAAGAACAAATTTTATGGGATTTACAGAACTTGAAGATTGATGTTATTCCAAAAGGGTCTGTAATCCAGTTATCATCCCTCATGGTTCGACCAACACTTGCAGACAGGATTAAGGTCGAAAAAAATACAGATAATGAATTACAGCAATTGAGGCAGCGAGATGAAGAAAAAGGAAATTTGAACTTTGAATTGAATGGGGAAGGAATATTGACATATCGAGGGAGATTGTGTGTGCCAAAGCAAGGAACGATTAGAACCGACATTCTTATTGATGCTCATACTACTCCTTATTCGATCCATCCAGGAGGCACAAAAATGTACAAGGATTTGAAACCATTATTTTGGTGGCCAGGTATGAAAAAGGACATTGCTCAATTTGTTGCACAATGTTTAACTTGTCAACAGGTCAAGACTGAACATCAAAGACCAGCAGGACTCCTGAAACCACTACCCATTCCTGAGTGGAAATGGGAACATATCACAATGGATTTCATCCTTGGTTTGCCAAGAACACAAAGAGGATTCAATGCTATATGGGTTATTGTGGATCGACTTACGAAATCAGCTCACTTTCTTCCGGTGAAGACCACATACACGATGAATCAATATGCTGAAGAATACATCAAAGAGATAGTGAAGCTTCATGGCATCCCAGTGTCCATTGTATCAGATAGAGATCGCAAATTTACATCTGCATTTTGGAAAGCTTGCATCATGCTCTGGGAACTCGATTGTCATTCAGCACAGCATTCCACCCTCAAACTGATGGACAATCAGAACGAGTGAATCAGATCTTAGAAGATATGTTGAGGGCATGTACTATTGACTTCCCAGGTAGTTGGGACAGTAAACTACCGTTGGCTGAGTTTACATATAACAATAGCTATCAGTCAAGCATTGGAATGGCACCATATACTGCATTATATGGTAGAAAATGTCGATCTCCAGTACATTGGGATGAAATAGGAGAAAGGAAATTATTAGGCCCTGAATTGGTACAACAGACAGCTGAATTGGTAACCATGATCAGAGAAAGAATGAACACTGCCCAGAGTCGACAGAAAAGCTATGCTGATGTGCGACGTCGTCGATTGGAATTTCAGGTTGGTGACCATGTATTTGTAAAGATATCACCATTGAAGGGCACTTTGCGTTTTGTTAAAAAAGGAAAATTGAGTCCAAGATATATCGGTCCATTTGAAATCTTGGAAAGAATAGGAGACAGAGCCTACCGAGTTGCTTTACCACCGAACTTGTCAAATGTTCATAATGTTTTTCACATTTCATTGCTACGAAAGTATTTGTCCAACCCTTCTCACGTTCTTCATTATGAACCATTGGAGCTTGCATCGAATCTCTCATATGAAGAACGACCGATCCAAATCCTCGATAGGAAATCAAAAGTGTTACGAGGCAAGGAAATACCCTTGGTAAAACTACTGTGGCGCAACCATGCAATTGAAGAAGCAACTTGGGAGCGAGAAGACGTGTTCCAACAGAGATATCCAGAACTATATGGTATGTCAAATTTCGAGGACGAAATTATTTGAAGGAGGGGAGAATTGTAATGCTCGGTTACTTGTACAAATGATAATAATGCGTTTATGTCGTTTATTATATAGTTATTTAGCTCATCAGATTCCACGTAATGATTGAGGTATCAATATTGAGATTGAACATGAGTTTTGTATTTTCTATGGTGTATTGAGAATAAATATGTGTTAAAATAGTGGTAGTAAGAGGTGTAGGTAGAAGTAGTGTAATGAAAGTTGGTATAGGACTGCAGGAAATGAGACGAAATTGTGGTAATTGTTACGGGTTTTAGCATAATGATTTGAATATTGATCCAAATTGTGTGAGGCCTTAACCATTAGAAAGATAAGATATCATGCTACAACTTTCACGTTTTGGATTTTGTTCAAATCATTAGGGAAGACGAGCCAAAAATGGCCCGAAGTGTGTCGTGTGTTTCGTTGTTCCTGCACTGACACATGTTGGGAGAATGGGCGTAACTTTTTACTCAGGCCTCCAAATGACCTGAAATTTGGGGAGTTTAAGACAACACATAGGGCTACAACTTTCATGTTGACCACTTTTGCTAATTCGAAAGTTAAAAATGAGTTTTGTGGCAGAATGTAGCGCGCATATGCGCCAGAATTCGTGCATGTGCGCCGGGAGGGCAGAACAGGCCGCGCATATGCGCCCAGAATGTCGCGCATATGCGCCCGGCACTGTATAAAAAGATAAGCATCGAATTTCTTAGCATCTTTATCAGTTCACCTATCTTCTTCCACAGCAAGACTCGAGAGAAAACCTAAGAATCTTCCTCCAAGTGACCTTGTTCTTCCTTTCCTTCATCAATTGAAGTTATAATTTAGTTCTCCATCCCAAGGGCATCTTAGAGTTGTAAGTTTTCATCTTTTTAATGGTTGTTATACATGTATAAGGCCATATAGATATAGTGATTGGATTTTTGATATATTTGACAGTATAGGAGCGAGATACATCGTCTCAAACAAGTATTCGTACGCTTGGACAGTAAGTTGGCATGTTCTTGAAGTAATACATGAGTAATATTATGATTTCAAATACTTCCCATTGATTATTGCTATATGTACATTGTTAGTATCTTATTGATGAAAACATAGCACCATATTCCATTGTTATGTATTAAATATGTAAAAAACTCATGAATATTGATGATGGGTGCTATGTTATGAACATGAACATGAACATGAAAGGAAAAGGACTGATTTTACATGATATAGAGCTTGTTGACATCATGGGTGGTTTTAAGTCCACCAAAGCTATTGGCCAATATATGTTCATGGGGCGTGGGGTTGCCAAAGGTTGCTCCCTGACTTCCAACACAGTAGTAGCTATATAATAAAACAAGCACGGTAGTACAGGTCAACTAATGAGGCTCAAGTACAAAAATGAACATGAATATATGCTATGATATGACATAGTTTAAAGATTCATTGTTGTCACGAATTGATATGTATGTTCTTTCGACGCATATTGATACGTACAAGTGCCAACTTATTGAGTTTTATAAACTCACGTAGCTCATGTATTACAGGATCAGGTAGTGAAGAGACGTAGGATGCCGGTTCGCCAATTGATGCTTGTGACGTGCCTCACCTCGACAAGAACCGGGACTTATTATTGCATAGATTCCGCATATGTATTGTACTAAAATATGTCAGGGTTTGAACAAGTTGTTACGATGGTTATGATGATACAAAATATGCTTGAGGTTGTTGCTTGAGTTGAGTTTTTGGCTTATACAAAATATAGGGACGTCATGCCAAAATTTTTATAAACCGTCAAAGTGATGCCTCTTGTTTGATTTGCTTCATACTATAGTTATATCATTCAAACCTTATTTCTATTATGGTAATTATGCTAAGTATAGAGTAAGGGTGTGACAAAAACTATGGAAAAGTTTTGAACAAGAGCATTATAAAAGAAAGGGGATTTGATCTTAGTTTCCCTCGAACTGAAATTGGATTAATGCTTACTGCTCGGCATTGGGAGGAGTTTGGCGGGCAGCCACAAGATGCTGTCATTTCGTTGGTGAGAGAATTTTATGCTAACCTCAAGGTTAGGCATGATCAATTGAAGGTGTTGGTGCGAGGAAAAATGGTAGCTTTTGATGCACATACGATCAATACGTTATATGGTATACCTCATGTAATGCACGATGAATATGAAGAATACCGGACTGAGCATGTTGATTATAATAATATTCTTCAAACAATTTGCATAGAGGGAGCGGAGTGGAGAATGAGGGATGATGTGCATGTCAGCCTAGCCAAATCTGATCTGAAAAGAGTTGCCAAAGATTGGTATTCCTTTATTTCTGCTAGGATTAAGCCTACCGAGCATACCACCAGAGTCATCAAGGAGAGGGCTATTCTTACTTTTTGCATTATGACGGGGAAGACAATTGATTTAGGTCAATTGCGTCAGAGTTCGATGCTTGATTATGCAAGAGGTAACTCTCCTAGTGGACTCCTCCACCCTTCTCTTATCACTGCATTATGCCAGAATGCGGGAGTGACTTGGGCAGTGAATGAAGAATTGTTAAAGCCGAAAAATCCCATTGTGGTAGTTCAACCACATAGGGTAGTGAGAGGTGAACAAGCGGCGGCACGTCGAGCTGAAAGGGAATTTAACAGACGAGCTGCAGAGAGACGTACCCAGGCTCAAGCTCAAGAACCACAACCACAACCGCAACAACGAAATAGGAGAGATAGGTTGACCATTTTGGAAGAAGAAATGCGAAATCAACGCCAAGACATGGATGAGTTTCGGTTTAAGACCGATACATTTATGGGATATATGATGGATTTTACATCTGTCTTGGCTCACCAATTTCCATCGGCTTCAACCTCTGGCAATCCATTTCCTCCTCCTCCACAGTGGCCACCCATATACCACCCGCCGGAGTTCCATCCACCCCATGATGACGCAGATGATGAGGATGGCAATGACCACTGACGGTCGTTGCCTAAGGTATGTGTATTCCTCTAATTTTCATGCTTATTTACATCGAGGACAATGCACATGTTTTAGTTTGGGGGAGATGTTGTTTATTTATTTATTTTATTTTGTGTAATTTGAGTGTTTTAATTACTTTTGAGTTTTTTATTTTTTGTTTTCTTGTGTGTTTGTAGTGTTTAAGTCATGAAATATTTTTTTATATATGGCCAATGATGAGAAAAGAAATGTTGCAATACGAAGAAAAGTCATGCATTACATTCATGTTAATCGATCAATTTGAAAAATTTAGAGAACAATCATGAGATTTGGTAAGTTCGAGACTTATAGTTTCTATACAACTCTGTGATTTTCATTTGACATCGAAATAAATTTTTGCAAACACATATATGATTGAGGCAATCTTTGACTTTATTTGGGCCTATTTATATTGTTCATAAATATTCATTTGAAGCCCTCTTGAGCCTATATGAGAAAAGAATCGTGTTCATGAAATTTCTTGGAAGCCAAGCACTTTTCTTTTGAATATATATGTATTTGGTTGATGCATTGAGACAACATTTTTCACGATGATTAGATTCTATTTTGTGTTGGTGAATTGAGATTTTGTCTAGAACTGTCCAAACATCACTCGAGGCGAAATACGGACAAATTATGATTTAGGAATGATTTAGGTGATTTTTGGATCGATTGAGCCGTTCAAGCCACCAAATAAAATCAATTTATCATTTGTCACCTCTTTGAGCTTATATGAATTTGAATGGCACACGTAAATATGTGTAAAAGACCCACATTCGAATATTCTTTCAATTATCCCACATTTACCAATCTTTTGAATATCTTATACAATTATTTCCTACCTTCTCAAGGGAGTAAGAATTCAAAAGATTAAAGAAAGTGATATTCTCCTACAAAAGAAAAGAAAAGAAAAGAAAAATTGATGAATGATGTGTGATTGAAGAAGTTGGAGAAAAAGGGGAGAAAAAGAGATGAAATGAATAAAAAATGGAGATAAAAGAAAAAGTGGAGTTTACAATAGAGAAAAAATTCAACTTACTCCCTTATTTGAAATCCTAATTTTTATTTGTAGCCATGAGCCAAGGCCTAACATTACAACCATTGAAAATCTTATTAACCTAGTCATAGTTGTCCAATATACTAGTGGAGAGTGATTGGGAGGATCTAGCTTATGGACAATCGATAAACACTTTCATTGAGTACGAATCTTGATCAATTTTACACACACCTCATTGCATCAAATATTTATTGGGTATTCCTTTCTTGAATGAATATTTCTTTGAACCCAATTTTTAACCGGAAAAGACCTCTTGATTTGAGTTTGTAAAAAAAACAAATATTGAAATCGATTGAAAATGTTTTGAAACATGAGTTGAAGAGATTAGAAGTTAAGAAAATTAACCGATTGCATGATTATATCCGGATGAAAAATTGGTTGAATTGATTTGAATTGTAAATGCATGAAGAGTTAGTTAAAATATCTTGAGGCCAAGTTCTTTAAAGTATTTCATGACTTGTTTGTTTATGTTGTTTTGTTTTGCTCGGGACTAGCTAAATCTTAAGTTTGGGGGAGTTTGATAAGTACAATTTATTGTACTTTTATTACTTGTTTTTAACTTGGAATTTTGTGATTTCTGAGCAGGTTTTATGTGATTTGTTGTTGTTTTTGTTGTTGTAGTTTGGAAGCTTAGAAAGAGAGTTTGGAGTAGTAAAGTGTTGAATTGGAAAGTGCAAAAGATAAAAAATGGCCGGAGCTCCAGCGCAACCGCGGTCTACATTGCAGCGCACCCGCGGTTATGAAGATCAATTTCAGAAATTTCTGCCGAAAGCACACCGCACCCGCGGTCCTTCTTGCACCGCACCCGCGGTCTTCGTAGTTCGAAAATGAAAGTTTCCCCGAAACAACACCGCACCCGCGGTCTGTGTTGTAGCGCACCCGCGGTCCTTCGCAAAACAGAGTCCGAAAAATCTGTAACTTTGTGGACTTCGAATAAAAGTCTATGAAAATGGTGTGCTGTGTGGGGAAGCTTGTTTGGACTATAAAAAGGCATCTTTTACTTACCATCTAGGATATTGAAGGGCTAAGAAAGGATTGGAGGCTGCTGAAGAAAGATTGAAGATCAAGTTCATCAACTTCTTGAGAATTCTTTTGCACAAATCCGGGGACGGAATCAGCACTTCAACATCTTGTTCTAAGTCTTCTTTCTTTTATTTTTCATTTGATATGTATTATTTTAAAACCATGTTTTGTTCTGTTGTTTTTATTATTATGAACTAATTTTTATTTCTAGAGGAATGATGGAACAAAACTAGAAACCATGTGTTGGGATTTATGAATTATGCTATATAAGTTTTCCTTATTGTTCATTTGTATTTTTCCAATCTTAATGCTTTCATTTTACTGGCCATATCTTGAATGATTCTTATGTTTATAATTTATCACTTGGAAAAGGGAATTTATAAACAAGAAAGGGAAAAATACATCGATAGTATTTATATAGTTTGGGAGGACATATATTGCTATTGAGCATAAAAGAAGTTATTGCTTATTGTGTTATTTAATTATAGATTGTTGACGGGGACGTTACAATCCTTTGTTAGATAATTAGTATCTACTTAGCACTCGGGAGAGGGAGTAGATAATTATAGAATTCTTGGCTAATGAATAAGAAGGACATTTTATAATATAGCTACACAAAATAACACATGGTGGATAGTTGCGTGAAATCGGACCTCTAGATCTTTTATTCCATTGTTGTTTACTATTATTTGGTACTATAATTAAACTTATTTCAAATCAAGTTATTGGTGAAAACAAATCTGTAAATTGATTATTCTAAATAAAGTCGAGACTATTTCAATTACAAGCACTAATATAAGTTTAGAAATACATTCCTCGTGGGATCGACACTTGTACTCAAAATTACATTTTACTATAACTTGACGTCGTGCACTTGCGAGCAATCAAGAAAAAACGCACCAATTTATATTCAAGCATTTAAGATAGGAGAGTCATTGGTAGATTTGCAAAATTTCTAGATGTTCGGTGGTATCGACGCATAGGAGCAGATGTACTCCGATTGTAGACATCCGATACAGACAGGACCGAAGTCTAGGAATAAGACGTACCATCACCTCGATTGGGAGGGTAGGTGGCAGACTGTGACGTCTTATTCACACCGGGAGCCCTAGAGTTAGATACGAGTCGAGTCCAAGATATGAATTGATTTAAGTTACTTGTCTTATATTGTTTATGTTTCATAGACTATGGGACATGTTGTTATGGATTTTATTCATGATATTATACTTAATGATTTATATTGTGTATATGCATGTATACATGTTTTATACTGGGATTTATTCTCACCGGAGTTTCCGGCTGTTGTTGTGTCTGTATGTGTGCATAACAACAGGGGGGACAAGATCAGGGTCTAGAAGAACTTGACGAGATGAGAGATCGAGATAGCGTGGTGATTTCGGGCATAGAAGATTACTAGTGATTGTACATATGATCTGTAGTTTGTATTGAACACTAGTTGTATGAATGTACTTAAACAAGACATGTATTTATGTTTGTTGAAATAAAATAGAGAAAGATCTTGTGCTTGATTTATATACACTTGATTTAATGTTAAAAGCAAAATTTTGACCCACATTTTCTAGCAAAGATCCAATTAATCCCAAAAAGAATTGAGTTAGAGCCCGGGTCCCCACAGGCCTTCTTCAAGAAGCAGACCATACCTCATAGGTGGTCTCGAGACTCTCTCGGATCTTCTAGGAGCTTGTATCTCCTCTCTTGGCTCTTCGGGTGTGGGTTCTATAATTGTGGGTGTCTCTCGAATCTCATCGAGTTCTATCATCTCCCCTTTTCCATCCAATAGAAATTCCTTTTCCAAAAAGGTTGCATTCTGATAGATGTAGTATCCAACCGAATTCATTGGATATCCCACAAAGTAACATAAAATGGATCGACTATCCAATTTATCTCCCACTACCTGCTTCACATAAGCAGGGCACCCCCATATTCTAAGATAAGAATATTTTGGAGGCATACCCATCCATATCTCATATGGTGTCTTATCAACTGCCTTTGAATGGACATTGTTCAACAACAGTGCCGCAGTCTCAAGCGCATATCCCCAAAAGGATGGCGGAAACTCCGTGAACCCCATCATAGACCGAACCATGTCCATCAAAGTCCGGTTACGACGCTCCAAAACACCATTCAACTGTGGTGTAGCGGGCGGAGTCCACTGCAAGAGAATCCCATTCTCCCTAAGATACTCTTGGAACTCGGCACACAAGTACTCACCACCTCGATCCGATCGAAGTGTCTTGATGCTCCGTCCCAACTGTTTCTCTACTTCACTTCTGAATTCTTTGAACCTTTCAAAGGCTTCAGACTTGTATTTCATCAAATACACATACCCATACCTCGAAAAGTCATCGGTAAAGGTGATGAAGTGAAGTAAGCATGTCCATGCTTAGTGGTGATGCTAAGCAAACCGCACACATCGGTATGGATCAAATCTAATAACCCTTTGGCTCGCTCCACATGGCCCTTAAAGGGAATTTTGGTCATCTTTCCTTCTAGACACGATTCACAAGTCGTGAGAGCATTAATATCATACATATCAAACATGCCTACTCCCACTAGCTTGTTCATCCTTCTTAGGGAAATATGTCCTAATCGAGCATGCCATAACTGTGCCGAATTTAGAGTATCTTGTTTTCGCTTGTTTGTTGTTGTTATTGCTTGGACATTGTTTAGTGGAATATCTTTCAATTTTAAGGTGTAGAGATCGTTTTCAAGTTCTCCAGTACCAATTAAACATTCATTCTTGTAAATGTTGCAAACACTTTTGCTAAATAAACAAGAAAATCCATCTTTATCAAGCACAGAAATGGAAATAATGTTTTTCACCAATTCAGGTACAAACAAAACGTCTCTTAACATTAACTTAAAATCATTGTTTAAATGCAAGCAAACATCTCCTACGGCCTTGGCAGCAACCCTTGCTCCATTGCCCATCCTCAAGAAGGTCTCACCTTCGTGAGCCTCCTACTTCTTCCCATCGCTTGCAAATCATTACAGAGATGTGAGCCACAGCCGGTATCCAATACCCAAGAAGTAGAGTTAATTGAAATGTTTACTTCAATATAGAACATACCGTTTCAAGAACTCTTCTGGGCAAGATATTCCCTGCAGTTACGCCTCCAATGTCCAGGCTTCTTGCAGTGATGACAGATGTCAACAGTCTTGTCAGCCTTAACTGGTGTGGCTGCCACAACGGGAATCGGAGTCTGCTTCTTCAAGGGAACGTTCTTCTTGGGACGTTGGAAAGAACGCTTCTTTCCCTTCCCAGGTGGACCGGTCTTCGTACCAGATGAAGAACCAACAAAAAGAACCAGCTTCTCTTTCTTGATGGTGGACTCAAAGGTCACAAGCATGTTCACCAACTCCTCAAGGGTCGGCTCCATCATGTTCATGTTGAAGTTCACCACAAAAGGATCAAATGATCTAGGCAATGACAACAGCAACACGTCGGTGGTCAGCTCCGAAGGCAACATCAAATCCATGCCAACAAGCTTGTCCACGAGCCCAATCATCTTTAGGCCATGCTCATAGACCGAGGCCCCATCTCGCATGCACAAAGTGATCAGCTCCTTGACTATAGCATGCCTAAGAGGCCGAGTCTGCTCACCAAAGAGCTCCTTGAGGTGCAAATGAATGTCAGCAGCACTCTTTGCATCCTCAAAACGTCTCTGTAGCTCATCATTCATAGAAGCCTGCATATAACACCTGACCTTCAAGTCATGGTCACACCATTCCTTGTAAGTCTGCAATTCCTCAGGAGTACAGCTAGTCGGAGCCTTTACAGGGGGCGCCTCAGTCAGTGTGTATGCAATCTTTTCCGAGTTCAAGACGATTTTCAGGTTTCTTAGCCAAGTGAGGTAATTAGGTCTGGTTAGTACGTGTTTTTCGAGAATAACAGACAGCGGATTGCGAATCGAAGACATTGTCAAATTTGTACTGAAAAGTAAAACAGATAAATGTTAATGACTATTTTAAAATATTTAGTAAGATATAAAGTATGGACTTTTACTTTATAAATTTTCGCTCCCACTGTTTTGACATTTTCACTACCCTCTAGTGAAAACGGGAAACTCCTTTCCTCAGTAGGTACGCAATGTCCAATTAGCAAATTATGATCCCGAATAATATCAGCCAATAACAATCCCTAAAAGGTAATTTCCAACTGCATCACCATGCAACCCATTACGTAAACTTTTGTCTCACGTTTGATTAGGACTGAATAATATGACGTCGTTCATCTTCACGTGTCAAGCCTTACCCATCGATGTTTAACCTTAATGGACGATCGCCATGAGTTCCCTCAATAATATGAGCTGAAATCATTGAAGTTCCACGTAGTTCACATCACCATGTCAATGGATGTCACAGCTTTCCGGCACCTAGGGCCCTCACAATAATATGAGCCGAGCCCCGAGCACGGGTAGCGTTCATCATGCACCCATTGTCGATGGAAGACATGGAAATTATAAACAAATTTATAATTCCCCTTTTCGTGCTTGATATTAATTTTGAATCTTATTCAAAATGAGGGTTTTTAATTTTGAAAGGTCTCATCATTAATTTTATTTAAAAACTTGCCATGTTTGATCGTATGTTTGCCGGATTCATGCAACTTTGTTATTATCATAATAATAACGAACATACTCATTATTTATAACATATCATGCATATATTATAAACAGTAAACAAAACAAGGATGATCAATCGCCCCAAAACTAATGGCCCGTGTGAGCTAAACACGGGCCTAGGTCCAATCCTAGGGAAATGCATGGGATGCAAATGCAACTATTACATTAGCTTCCAATATTTACATGTCTTCAATCTTCATAATCATCATGGCCACCATCTTCCAATCTTGATCATCCACTATACTAATATTTACAAATAAATATCCATGGCAAATAGAGATACATCTCATGGGGGTGGGAATGGGCCATAAACCAAGCCCATTCTATAAATTGATAATTATTACAATCATTCAACATAAAATATCCTAGCATACACCTAGCAAATTGGGCTTGGGCTTTTGATCATCCTTCATGCATAATATCACATATCATACACCATCAATTAATTATCACAATAATTAATTGATCTAATATCATATATCTTGATCCAATCACTAACCGCCACGATTATAAACTAAATTAACAAAGTATACAAACACCTTTGTCTAATTTCCAATTAATTTATTTATAACCGAATTTCTTGTAAATCACAATTTACTATAAATAATTAAAGTCCAACTTCAATTATTTATTTTATGAAAAAATATTTGCAACTTTTGTAAATTAAAACTCAAGGGCCCAAAAAAATTCATTTTTCACCAAAAATATTTTGGCCCATTTAAATTCACAAATATGTTAGCCATCCAATGGCCCAACAACTCAAGGTCCATGACACTTTGATATTTCAAAACACCTTTTGAAAACCCTAGTCGTCATCGCCATCGTCGGAGCTCCGTCGCCGGATTCCGGCCAACAAAAATTTTTTTTTTTATTTTGAGGGGGACGTTCGGGCAGCCCCTCGGGCAACCAGAGCTGCCCGAAATTTTCCCCCAAAATACCTTGATTTTGTTGCAAAAATTTCATCTCATGCGGTTAGAAATCGACCTCAATATAATATTATGTATATGTTACACAAACTAGTACCCTTAGCTCTGATATCACTTGAAAGAGGAACGATTTTAGGTGTTCAAATGCGCAACGGAAGTTCAAAAATGTTTTCAAGGCAAGAAAACTGAAAATTTTTAAATAAAAAATTTAAACACCCCATGTACTAGCATGTAACATATAAAAAAACACAACTATGACATTCATAGGGTGTCAAGAAATTTTACCTATCAATCTCTTGAGATTGATGTTTGGCACCAACGTAGTTGTCAAGCAACTAAGCTCTTCTAAGGCAAGACAATCTACAAGCCTCCTTGGACTCCTTTATTCAAAATCAAGCCCACCATCAAACTTAAAAGATCCACCTTACACTTGCACTAGAAAATGTAGGGTATTTTTCTTTTGAGAAGAGTTTTCTTTCCTCAACTATTGAAGAACAAAAGAGAGAGAAATTGAAGGTAAAAAACCACTCAAGGTTTCGACCATTGCATGTCTATACAAGGGAGGATTAGTTGTCTTAGGGTTGCAGAAAGCTAAAAGCAAAAGTTGCATGCCATACAATTTTTAATGAAAATTATTCCCCAAATCTTCACCTCCCAAGCATGCAATTTGAGTGGGCTTGTAACAATTACAAGACCATGGACTTTAATTTAATTGTCTCAAACATATTTGAGCCCAATTAAACTTTACTTGATTTTACTCAAGCCCACTAGTTAAATAATTATTTCCAATTGGGCTCTACAAGGCCCAATGTTATTTAATTAATTCAATAATTGAATTAATTTATTTATTTGGACTCTACTAGTCCCACCAGTGTTAAATTAATTCAACACTTGAATTAATTTAATTTAGTCCATAATAATGTTTATGAAAATCACAATTTCCAAATACATTATTTATTTGGCCAACTTTTAATTTAGGAACACATTCATAAATTAAAATTACATTTTCCTCATAGAAGTCATACTTTTATTTTTTCTTACGCTTATAAACTCATGTATAAGCAGTTCAACACATTGAACTATATTTTACTTCTCAACGGGATCTAGAAAACTAGTACTTGTGTGGCCCTCAATGGTTCATTGATACAACTAGCCGAGGGTTCACATCTCCATGTGATTCGTACTAGACATGTCCTTATATGAGCATACCCCAATTGCTCCATTCTTACTTATCAACTCCTTGATAACAAGAATGTCAGAACTCAAGTCTGATAGTACCCAACCAATCATGTTAAACGCCTAGCAGCATCGCTTACATGATTCCCTAGGTATCAAATGATAGTGCCTGCAAGAACCATTCAATTATGGTTAGCGTACAGTACGGTCCCTTCAACTCTTATATCCCGACCGATTCGACAACCATTGGTATATCGAGAGTTGTCAATGAATCGATACTATGTGTCATGTCGTAGTTGCATCGATGGTGTAATCTATGAAACCTCTTTCATAATTAGCACCATATTCTGATCAGAGATTTCATACTACATATACATGTGATCACATAGGATATCCATACTCGAAGGTAAGCAGTGAATCCCCGACTACAATGCATCGACTCCTATATGTTTCGACAGAACACCCAACCTTGCCACCTGATGACCCCATGAGAGTCGGTAAACAAGTCAAAGTGTAATTCTAGCACATAGAGTCTCAATGTTGTCCCGGGTCATAAGGACTAATGGTGTACAACCATAAACTAGGACGTTTCCACTCGATAAGTGAGAACCACTTGGAAAGTCCTTTATGGAGGGTTGTTCAGTGCACTCTACAAGGAGCACCTATCTGCATGCTCGGACATCACAATGTCCCCTACCAATGAAACATGGTACTCACATCGCAGATACTAGTCTCGAACTCTAGCGGCCTATATCCTTCTTAACGGCGGTTGAATCGACTAGGAACTGTTTACAATATACAGTATTCCAAATATGAGTTTCACGATACTCATCATATGAGCATCTCATATTCTTTCTTCTATTTGTATATTCAAGGACTTTATCTATGCAACTAGCATGGGTATACAGATAAAGAAGTGCCAAAACAATAATTTCAAATATTATTAAAATAAAGATTGTTCATACATAGAGTTTAAACATGAAACCTCGGCCAACACTTGGCTCGACGGGCACCTACTCTAACATAAACGCCATGTTAAATTGGCAAGGGCATGGAGAAGTCCATTCACACATATGGGTGATCATATGATGATGCACAGAACAACCCTCACTCGGACTATCCAAGTGGTTCCCACTTATCGAGTGGAATAGTTTGCAGTTATGGTTGTACACCATTAGTCCTTTGACTCGGGACAATGTAGGGGTTATACGTACTAGCATGCACTTTGATCCTTTTACCGACTCCATCGAGGGTCATCAAGTGACGAGGTTGGGTTTATTTTCGAAATACGTAGGAGCAAATGCATTGGAGTCGGGGATTCACCGTTTACCTACGGGTGAAGATACCCTATGTGATCTGATGAGTTAATAGTGCAAGGAGTCTCTTGCCAGAGCAAGAAATGTGCTTTAGGGAAATGTGTTTTCCTAGTTGCACTTGCCATGCCACTATTATTACTCAAAGATAAATCACATCGTTATCGAATTCATATGCAACTCTCGATATACCAATGGTTGTAGATTCGATCGGGATATATGTGTTGAAGGGACCGTACTGTACGCTAACCATGACTAAAGGTTCTTGCAGGCGTTATCAGTGATACCTAGGGGATCATGGGGCGATGCTACTAGACGCTCTTACCATGATCCGATGGGTGCAATCAGAAATGAGTTCTGATATTCATGATCAAGGAGTTGATGAAAAGAATGGGGCTAACTAGGGTAAACCCGAATATGAATAAATGTTATTCTGAATCACATGGAGACGTGAACCCACGGCTAGCTGTATCCCTGAACCATTGAGGGTGACACAAGTATCGGATTTTGTGTTCCCGTTGAGATAGTCAAATTTCGAAGAGTTTGAATTTGGCGACTGTAATTTGATGGAGATCAAACAAAAAGCTTATAAAGAAGTTTATGAGCTAATTCCATAGGATGGAAGAAGTAGAAGTTAGCATAATTGCTAAATAAGGAAGGAGAGTGGAACTGCCTGTTTTATGAAGGAGTTCACTAAAATTGACAGCTGCCAAATATGGCAACTCCCATATATGGTAAGTTCCAAATTTGGTAAATGAAAATTTTGATCGTCGAAATTTTCAATTTTCATTATATGAACAAGATTTTTATCCTTGATACATCGGCGCTTTCGGATCGTCGATCGAGGTTAATATGAGTTCGGAATTATTTTTTATGTGAATTTGGAATTTAATAATTAAATGATTGTGCTAGTAGTGGTGACTACTAACATGCACAAATTCTCATATATGTTCTAGAAGAATCTAGAATTAAATTAACTAAGGAGTTAATTTATAAATTAAATAATGGTTATTTAATTTAATTAATGTACATATGTATTTTATATGGTGATATAAAATATGTGTATATGGTATTATTATATTAATGTACATATGTATTTTATATGGTGATATAAAATATGTGTATATGATATTATTATATCATGTATTATTAAAAGTTAATAAATACATTATATGTTAATTACATGAGAGTTTAAATATAATGAAATTATTAGAGTCCTTGTGGGAGATGGACTCCTAATTAGATTAGGAGTCTCACTCTATCAATACATCATTAGGGTTCATTGTTGGGGAAAAAAAATAATTTTTCACACAAAACAAAGCTTTTCTCTCCTCCATCTTTGAAGTCACGACCACTCGTTAGAATTGAAAGAAATTCTTGGCCAAAAAAAATTAGATTTGTTTTAATTTTGGATTAAGAATCAATAATATTACTTAATGATTGATTAAGAATTAATTAGCCAAAACCCCGTGATTTTGAATCAAGGGAACTCTCGGCCATACTTTCAAAAGATTAGACAAATTTTGGCCATGTGATTTTCTTCCACCGTTGCGCCCTTCATATCCGGATTTTGGAAATTCGGAGGCTACAGTCTCAACGCACAAATCGTTTGTGATTTTAGTGCAATCCAAGAAATGAACAGATTTTCTGATCGTGGACCTAATTAGGCGATCAAATTTGAAGAGCCATTCGTAGGGATTTACAAGAAGGGCTATCTCCGTGTAAAAACCGGAGTAGTTTGGAGTCCATCGTGATAAACGCAAAGGTATAATCCTAAACGCCCTATGAATGTTTTTGAACACACGACGCCCAAGAACAAAATTTTTAAACTTCCGCTGCGCCTTGAGTGAGAGAATACGATGTCCCAACAGTGGTATCAGAGCCGATTATTCTCAATAGTGTATTTTAATTAAATTGTGTTGAGTTTATTATTTCTAACCGCGTAAGAATTTTTATGAAAAATGCCACTAAAAATTATTTTTGAAAAATCCGTTTTTGAAAAAAAAAATTTAATTTTGGGTCTGCCCGGAACTATTCCGGGCAGACGCGGGGGCAGCAGCCTCACGATGTGCGCAAAGCCCGAGCGCGCACGGCGCCGCATAGCGGGCGCGCGCACGCCCTGGCGTGCAGCCAGCGCACAGCGCACCCGCCAGCGCCCGATCGGATCAGGCAGCGGGCGGGCGGCGCGGACGGGTACCAGGGAACGTCTCGGGCACCGCGCTGGGTCGTGGGCTTGAATTGTTCGGGCCAAGTGCGATTTTCTGATTTTTAAAATTTAGGGTTAAATTTATATTTCATGAAAATACGGACGATTTTACCCCTACAATAATTTTTATAAAATCAATTTCTTACAAAATAAATAATTGAAATATGATTTTAATTATTTATGGTAAAAGGTGTTTTACAAGAAATTTAATTATTTGAAATTAATAAAAGTGTTTATTTAATTTGATAATTATGGCGGTACGTGATAATTTACGAGATACACGATTTATTGATGATATGTGATATTATCAGATTTATATAATATATGATATTATATGTTAAAAGGATGATCGAGAGACATGACCAATGTGCTAGGTGTATGTTATGATATTTTACGTGTTGTAATTTTTGATTATTTGATAATTAAAATTGGACCTGGTTTATAGTTCGTTCTCACCCCCTAAATTTGTATCCCAATGTGCCATGGATATTTTATGTAAATATTAGAATTAGTGGGAGATCAAGATTTGAAGACGGTGGGCCCGATCCTCGGAAGGAGTTTTGAAGATCGAAGACATGTAAAATATTGAAAACTTATTTAATATTGCATTTACATCCCTGCATTTACCTAGGTTATGCACATGGATCCGTATGTGGCTCGTACGGATCAATTAGCTCTCTGTTATCGATCATCATTTGTTATTTATGATGTATGTGATATATTATAAATAATCAGTATGTGCGTTATTATTAATAGAATGACAAGAGTTACATGAATCCGGCAATCTTACAAACAATCATGGCACGAGTTTTAAAATTAATGATGAGACAAATTTTTAAAATTAAAATCCCTCATTTTGGATGAGATCCAAAATTTAAATCAAGCCCATTAAAAGGATAATTAAAAGAAAGTTTAATAATTTCTTGCCTTCCATCAACGGTGGTTGCATGATGAACGCTACCCGCGGTCAGTGTCTGGCTCATTTTATTAGCGAGGCCTGGACGCCGGAAAGCTGTGACTTCCACTGACATATTTGATGTGAACTACGTAGAACTGCCATGACTTCGGCTCATATTATTGGGGGATCTCATGGCGACCGTCCATTAAGGTTCAACATTGATGGGCCGGGCTCGACACGTGAAGAGAAAGGGGATCATATTATTGGACCCTCCTCAAACGTGAGGTAAAATTACGTAAGGGTTGCAAGGAGTTGCTATTGGGCTCTACCTTTTGGAAGGTATGATTGGCTGATATTATTCGGGATCATAATTTTGCAATTGGGCCTTGCGTACTCACTAAGAAAATTGGATTTCCCATTTTTCATCAGAGGGTAGTGAAAATGTCAAAATAGTGGGAGGCAATTCGTAAAAACAAAATTTCATATTTTACGTCTTACAAAATATTTTAAAATAGACTGTAACGTTTATTCTGTTTCCATACCAGTATATTTACGATTTCGTCACGTAATCTATTTCTATCATTAAAACAAGCTAACCAAACACTAATTTTCAAGATTGGCTGGGAAAATTGTTCTAAATTCGGAGAAAATAGCATACACACTAATGTCAGTCTTGCTGAACTGACAAATCATGCAAGATGGTAGGACCATAGGATGCAAGCTAAAGTGTAATATGCTTGCTTCTATGTCAAATGAACTGTAGAGACAGTTTGAGAAAGTTTTGAATGCTGTTAACATTCAAATACACATGCAAGAGTTGCATAGTGCATAAAACTCGCATAATGATGCACACCACTTTCAAGGAACACATGACTACACGCATGCAAGATGGGGCTATTACCCATGAGCATGGTGTAAGTATGATTGGGCCTAATGAGAAGGTGGTGGGCCTGAAATTTGACAAAGCCCGATAATTTAGAACATGTATTTTCACTGCTAGAAGCCTGGACATAAGAAATTATTTGGGCCAGAAATGTTTTGGCAATGATAAGTAAATGTCCAAGTAAACAAGATTTCAACGACAACCAAAAGAAAACAAGATAGTCTAAACCAAACACATTTGTGGCACGTTAGGCTAGGACATATTTTCCAAAGAAGGATTCACAAGCTAGTGGGAGAGGTCTCTAGAGGCGTGTGAGTCTTGTCTGAAGGGAAATATGACCAAGGCCCCGTTCCTAGGGAAAGTGGAATGTGCACATGATCTGTTGGATTTGATCCATACAGATGTGTATGGCCCGCTAAGTGTTAGCACGAGATTTGGCCATTTCTACTTCATTACTTTACCGATGACCATTCGAGGTTTGGGTACGTGTATTTAATGAAATACAAGTCTGAAGTCTTTGAAAATTTCAAAAAATTCAAAGCAGAAAGTAGAGAAACAATAATAAAAAAGTATTAAAACACTACGATTAGATCGAGGTGGAGAATACTTGAGTACTGAATTTCAAGACTACCTTAACGAGAATTGTAAAGGGGCCTAAAACTCCTTTCTTGAAAATTTGCGGAAAATTAAAAATTTTTCTTTTTAAAAGAACTTAAATGGCCTCATTCATAAAATCACTGGGGAATCAAGTTCAATGTTTAAAATAATAGCAGCGGAAGAAAAATAAATTTTTGCCAACAATAACAATTTAAAAATTATCCAACGACTGATAAAAATTGTTTGCGGAATAAAATAACAACTGCTGCACTGAGGTCCTCGGGTGCCACTACTGCCGACCCAAGCTGGCTCACTGGTCCCCGCCCTCGGCCCTGGCCTCATCAGTACCTACAACAATCAAGTCTAGTGAGCCTAAAGACTCAGCATGCATATATCGCAGGTAACGAGTAAAAATCTGAATTTAAAATATGCATGGGATAAAATATCATGTCCTGAGGCATACTGAAAATAATCTGTACTGAGCAATTATAATACGTGCATAACTGAACTGATCATCACAGTAAAAATGTTTGCTCCTTGGAGCCTGTACTGAAATAACTGATAAAATTTTCTGTTGAGATTATGTTTTACGCCTGTGGCCACTGCACTAAGCTGAACTGATCGGTAACTGGCTACCGGGGAGGCTGAAACTGAACTGAGCTGGCCGGTCACTGGCGACCGGGTGGTACCATACTGAACTGATCGGTCACTGGCGACCGTATAAAATAACACTCCCACATAGTGAATGAACCACAAGCCATATCGCATAAATCTCAAAATAATCATTTTCTATTTAATGCACGTAAAATAATTAACTGGCGTAATGAAAATTCCTGTAATTTTACCAACTGGATTGGATTGGATCGTCCCCAGGCTCGCTGCAACCTAACTGTGCCATGAAAGATATGCAATAGCTTAAACATGACCAACTACGCAATTTACGTTCAAAAGATGCGACTATGACGCCTAATGACTTCGCATTTAATCATGACTCCGAGCCAACCTGAACCGACACCGAACCGACGTATAGTCATGATTAAAATACGCTGAAAAATCATAAAATAATGCTCCTAAAATGATAGGGTCGAAATCTAGGTGGAATGGAGGCCAAAACACGAAACGCTCTTTCGAGAGTCAATTTGGCACATTGCACCGTAAATTCTCGTACGACCTCGAAAATGATCCGAATGACGATCGGTCAAAAACATGACCTTCCCAACTCAATGAGGCACGTTCCAGTCCAAGTTCATGGGCTAAAAGCCAACCAAGAACTCAAACGAGCCTTCTAAACGACACAGCAACATGCTGTAGTTTCTAGCAGCTGCGCAACTACAAGACTTGCGTTGGTTTCGAGACTATCGGCCATTAGGGGTGTGAACCACTGACTAGAGACTCTTACTAACATCCCAAGGAATGATTTGAACCATGGCTAAGGGCCCTAGGCCAGCCACAATCCGCATCACACCAAAACTCAACCGAAGGGTCCAACCGAGAGCAACGTGCGTGCGTGTGTAGTGTTTATGCTATGATCGATGTCTCGTGTCATTCCAATGGCCATTTGATTGACCATGGCACAATCTAGACATCTAGGAGCATGATATGAACCGTGGCTAAGGGCCATAGGCCAACCAAGATCCACACCAAGCAAACACAAACCGAAACCATATGCTGAACAAAGGAAGAAGCCGAATGGGGAAAGGGGCTGTTTTGATGTTTTGATTAAAAACCGAGGGGAAATGGACCAAGCCACCAAAAGGGCAACTTAGTCACGTCTTAGACTTGCTAAGGAAGTGATCTAACCATGGCTATAGGCCCTTGGGGCAGCCAAGATCAGATCCACAACCCTTGACACAAAACTGAAATTTCGAAACACAAATCTGCGCCTATGGGAACTTGCTGTCATTCTGAATTTCCAGCAAGCATGGGGCTGGTTTGAATGGACCAACATGGTCCCAATGCATCCTACTACATGTATATAAGCCGCCTTGGGAGCCTGGAGTCGAACCAATCACCTGAAACTCACAAACCAAGAAAACGTGAAGCTTGCCAAGGAAAAACGAAAATTCTGCATGTGTTGTTCCAAAAATGTTTTGACATGTATCTCGATTTTTGCTTGAATAAACATGATCATGTACTGAAAAATAAATGATAATATGACTTGATTGAGGTTTAGAAAGAATCTAGACATGCCTGGTTTCGTTTCGAAAGAAAACGAACGAAACGACGACGACGCGGCACGGAGGAGGTGGAGCGCCTCTCTTGTTCTTTCTAGTTCTCGATTTTTCTCCCTTTCTCCCTAGCTGTTATTCATGTTTTTTCTACTGAAAATGGGTCTGATTGATGAGGTATTTCGGTGGTGAGGGAGGGGGAGTGATGGTTATGAAGGTGAGGAGAAGGGTGCACAATAATAGGATCATATCAAGACCAAGTCTTCCCAAATTTGAATTTTGAATTATGGTTTGATATCAAATGAGTTGGTGGATGCTTCTAGGAGGTAGTGGCCGATTTTTAGCTTGTTTTCTAGTCTAGGATATGTCCATTAATTAATTAAATTGTGCTCCCAAAAATCCTAGAATTATCCTACTAATTACATGCAAAGAATTGGTCAAAGTTGATGAGTTGGAAAATGAGTCTTCTAGCAACTAAGGGTGGCCGAAAATGCATGATAAATGGTAGGGGGAAAATTGATTATCTAGTAATTTAATAACCCTTAAAAGCCTTACTAATCCTTTAATTAATTTAGTGAACTAACCCCTTAATTAAGTAACTTAAATGAGCTCATTTCTTAATCACCTCCAATAATTAAATTAAATCCTCAAACCTCCCTTACTAACTTAAATGAACTTACTTGCTAGCTAAATTACCTTCTGGAAATATTTCTCAAATCTGAAATTCTATCTCAAAACTCCAACTCCAGTCCGGCCTCACTGAAATAACTGAAATGCTAAAAATCAAACTACTGAACTGAAATAATGAATAATTAACTTCAAATAAATGCATTTAAAATAATTATGCAATGAAGTCAATTAAATTTAGAAATCTAGAATTATGCATGGCTTAAACGTCTACTGATTTACGGGTGCTACAAGAATAGGATTCTCTCACAGTGGACTCCGCCTACCAAACCCCAGTTGTATGGTGTGTCAGAACGTTGTAATCATTCGAGATGGACATGGTTCGATCTATGATGGGATTCACTGAGTTGTCGCCATCCCTTTGGGGATATGCGCTTGAAACAGCGGCAAGGTTGTTGAATCAAGTCCATACAAAGGCAGTGAATAAAACTCCATATGAGATATGGATGGGAAAATAGCCCAAATATTCTTGCTTCAGAATATGGGGATGCCCTGCTTACGTGAAGCAGACAATGAGAGACAAATTGGATAGTAGAGCCAATTTGTGCTACTTTGTGGGATATCCAAAGAACTTTATTGGATATTACTTCTATTATCCTAGTGAAACAAAGGTATTTGTTTCAAGGAATGCCACCTTCTTAGAGAAGGAGTTTCTATTGGATAAAAAAGGCGGGATGATAGAACTCGATGAGATTCGAGAACCACACACTACACAAGTAGCATAACCCACATCCCAACAGCCAATGAAAGAAACACGAGCACTTAGAAGATCCGAAAGAATCTCGAGGCCGGCTAATAGGTTGAGCCTGCTTCTTGAAGAGGGCCAAGGTGAGCCCATTTCTGCATGTGATCCAAGAAATTTCAAGGAAACATTGTCTGATGCCGATTCATCTAAATGGCTTGAAGCCATGCAGTCCTAAATGGACTCCATGTATTCGAACAAAGTATGGTCCTTAGTAGATCCAACTGAGGGAATTGTTCCCATAGGATGCAAATGGATTTACAAAAGGAAACTTGGAGCGGATGGGAAGGTGGTGACCTTCAAAGCTAGATTGGTAGCAAAAGGATATACTCAAAGACAAGGTGTTGACTATGAGGAAACCTTTTCTCCAGTCGCAATGTTCAAGTCCATTAGGATACTGCTAGCCATAGCAGCATGTTATGACTATGAAATATGGCAAATGGATGTGAAGACAACGTTCCTTAATGGGGAGATTAAGAAAGAGATTTACATGTATCAACCTGAAGGATTCACATCAGTAGGAAGTGAGCTTAAATTATACAAACTTCAGAGATCCATTTATGGACTCAAACATGCATCAAGGTGCTGGAACCTCAGATTTGACAACACTATCAAAGAGTTTGATTTTGCCAAAAATCCTGAGGAACCTTGTGTATAAAAGAAAGTTAGTGGGAGTGCAGTGACATTCCTAGTACTTTATGTTGATAACATACTACTCATTGGGAATGATGTAGGGATGTTGAAGTCAACTAAAGTATGGTTAGCTGGTAAGTTCTCCATGAAGGATATGAGTGAAGTATCATATGTATTAGGAATACAGATCTATAAGGATAGATCAAAAGGATGCTAGGGCTCATTCAATCAACATATATCGATACCATACTGAGGAGATTATCTACGGAGGATTCCATGAGAGAATATCTTCCAATGTCTCATGGTGTTAATCTATCCAAGTCTATGTGCCCTAAGACTGATGAAGAGATAGAAATCATGAGCCGCATTCCAGATGTGTCTGCCATAGGAAGTATTATGTATGGTATGATATCTACTCGACCTGGTGTGGCATATGCATGTTGCCAGCTGATATCAGTCGAATTCCGGTCCTCTGCATTGGAAAGCAGTGAAGGACATTCTTAAGTACTTAAGAAGAACTAAGAATTGGATCTTGGTATACGGGAGAGGAGAACTAAAATTGGAAGACTACATTGATTCTAGCTTCCAAAAGATGTGGATGATTCGAAATCAACCTCTTGATTTGTATTTAACCTCAATGGTGGTGCTGTCTCTTGGAAGAGTTCCAAGCAAGACACCACAGGGATTCAACCACTGAGGTCGAATAGATAGCTGCATTGGCTGCAGCAAAGGAGAGCGTTTGGATGAGGAATTTCATCCAAGAGTTGGATATCATTCCTCAAACAGTTGAACCAGTACCGGTCTAATGTGACAACACCGGTGCCATTGCGCAAGCAAAGGAACCGAGGTCTCATCAGCGATCCAAACATATACTGAGGAAGTTCCACATAATCCAGGAGATTGTGGGAAGAGGAGACATTTCGGTAGAGAGAGTCACCTCCGCAGATAACGTTGCTGATCCACTGACGAAGCCCCTGCCACGACCATTGTTTGAGAAGCATCGTGAAGCTATGGGTCTAAGATCTATGGGTAGTTGGATATAGGGCAAGTGGGAGATTGTTAGAGTAGGTGCCCGGCAAGCCAACTTGTGGCTAGGGCTTTTATTGACTCTAATGCAAAACAATCTTTATTTTAATAATATTTTACGATTTTATTCGATTATTGCATTATACTTTATCTGTATACCCATGCAAGATACATAGATAAAGTCCTTTAATATACAATAGGTACCATGAGGTCTGCGTCTCAACGTAAGATCATGAAACTCATTAAGAAGCGTACAGTATATTCTAAACAGGTTCCTAGTCGATTCAGCCGCCTAAAACAAGGATAAAGGTCGCTCGAGCTCGAGACTAGGATCTGCGGTGTAAACACCATGTTTCATTGGCAAGGGCATGGAGATGTCCATTCAAACAGATGGGTGATCATATGATGATGCACTGAACAACCCTCCCTCGGACTATCCAAGTGGTTCCCACTTATCGAGTGGAATAGTTCACAGTTATGGTTGTACACCAATAGTCCTTTGAGCCGGTACAATGTAGGGATATACGTACTAGCATGCATTTTGATCCGTTTACCGACTCCATCGAGGGTCATCAGGTGGCGAGGTTGGGTGTAGTTTCGAAATACGTAGGAGAAAATGCATTGTAGTCGGGGATTAACCGTTCACCTACGGGTGAAGATATCCTATGTGATCTGATGAGTTAATAGAGCAAGGAGCCTCTGGCCATACAAGAAATGTGCTTTAGGGAAAGATGTTTTCCTAGTTGAATATGCCATGCCACTATTAGTACTCAAAGATAAATCACATTGTTATCGAATTCATATGCAACTCTCGATATACCAATGGTTGTAGATTCGATCGGGATATATGTGTTGAAGGGACCGTACTGTACGCTAACCATGACTAAAGGTTCTTGCAGGCACTATCAGTGATACCTAGGGGATCATGAGGCGATGCTACTAGACGCTCTTACCATGATCCGATAGGTGAAGTCAGAAATGAGTTCTGACATTCATGATCAAGGATTTGATGAAAAGAATGGGGCTAACAAGGGTAAACCCGAATAAGAATAAATGTTATTCTGAATCACATGGATATGTGAACCCACGGCTAGCTGTATCCCTGAACCTTGAGGGTCACACAAGTACCGGATCCTGTGTTTCCGTTGAGATAGTCAAATTTCAAGGAGTTGGAATTTGGCGACTATAGTTTGTTGGAGATCAAACAGTAAGCTTATAAAGGAGTTTATGAGCTGATTCCATAGGATGGAAGAAGTGGAAGTTAGCATGATTGCTAAATAAGGAAGGAGAGTGGAACTGCCTGTTTTGTGAAGGAGTTCACTAAAACTGGCAGCTACCAAATATTGTAACTGCCATATATAGTAAGTTCCAAATTTGGTAAATGAAAATTTTGATCTTCGAAATTTTCAATTCTCATTATATGAACAAAATTTGTATCCTTGGTACATCGACGCTTTCGGATCGTCGATCGGGGTTATAATGAGTTCGGAATAATTTTTTATGTGAATTTAGAATTTACTAATTAAATGATTAAGCTAGTAGTGGTGACTACTAACATGCACAAATTCTCATATATGTTCTAGAGGAATCTAGAATTTAATTAACTAAGGAGTTAATTTATAAATTAAATAATGGTTATTTAATTTAATTAATGTACATATGTATTTTATATGGTGATATAAAATATGTGTATATTGTATTATTATATCATGTATTATTAAAAGTTAATAAATACATTATATGTTAATTACATGAGAGTTTAAATATATGAAATTATTAGAGTTCTTGTGGGAGATGGACTCCAAATTAGATTAGGAGTCTCACTCTATAAATACACCATTAGGGTTCATTGTTGGGAAAAAAAAAAGAATTTTTCACACAAAACAAAGCTTTTCTCTCCTCCATCTTTGAAGTCACGACCACTCATTAGAATTGAAAGAAATTCTTGGCCTAAACAAGTTAGATTTGTTTTAATTATGAATTAAGAATCTATAATTTTTCTTAATGATTGATTAAGAATTAATTAGACAAAAACCCATGATTTTGAATCGAGGGAACTCTTGGCCATACTTTCAAAAGATTGGGAAAATTTTGGCCATGTGATTTTCTTCCACCGTTGCGCCCTTCATATCCTGATTTTAGAAATTTGGAGGCTACAGTCTCAACGCACAAATCGTTTGTGATTTCTAGTGAAATCCAAGCGAGGAACAGAGTTTCTGATCGTGGACCTAATTAGGCAATCAAATTTGAAGAGCCGTTCATAGAGATTTACAAGAAGGGCTATCTCCGTGTAAAAACCGGAGTAGTTTGGAGTCCATCGTGATAAACGCAAAGGTATAATCCTAAACGCCCTATGAATGTTTTTGAACACACGACGCCCAAGAAAAAAAATTTTAAACTTCCGCTGCGTCTTGGGTGCGAGAATACGATGTCCCAACACAAACCGCCGAATCTCTGCCTGCAAGGTCTCTGTACTGACAACTGAGTGATCACTGCAGTCTTACTTCTTAGGACATCTGCAACTACATTAGTCTTACCCGGATGGTAGCTAATGTCGTAGTCATAATTCTTCACTAGCTCTAGCCACCTCCGATGTCTCATGTTCAGCTCCTTCTATGTGAAGAAGTACTTCACGTTCTTGTGGTCAGTGAAAATCCTGCACTTCTCCCCATACATATAATGTCTTCAAATTTTCAAGGCGAAAACCACTGCTGCTAGTTCGAGGTCATGAGTCGGATACTTCTTCTCATGGACCTTCAACTGTCGGGACGCATAAGCTATAAATTTGTCATGCTACATCAACACTGCGCCCAAACCGAGCTTCGAAGCATCTGCATATATCACAAACTCTCCCTGCCCGATGCCATATCTAGAACTCGCGCTGAGGTAAGTGCTTGCTTCAGTCTGTCGAAACCCTCATGGCACTCCGTCCCCAAATAAACATGACATTCTTATTTATCAAGGCGGTAGTAGACACTTCAATAGAAGAGAAGCCCTAAATAAACTTCCTGTATTATCCAACCAATCCCAAGAAACTGCGGATCTCTGTCACACTCTTAGACACTGGCCAATCTCGGACTGCCTCAACCTTACTAGGATCGAACTCCACTCCGTCTCGGGATACAGTGTGGCCCAAGAATGCCACTCTATCTATCCAGAACTCGCACTTACTAAACTTGGCAAACAACCGTCTTTCTTGTAAAGTGTGCAGTACGGTTCTCATATGCTAATTGTGCTCCTCTCTGCTCTTCAAATAGATCATGATTTCCTCAATGAAAACTATGAAGATCTGATCCAAATATGGCTGAAACACGCGATTCATAAGATCCATGAAGATCTTTGGCGCGTTAGCCAGACCTAAGGGCATCACCAAAAACTCATATTGCCCATAACGCGTCCTGAATGTCGTCTTATATACGTCAGACTCTCTTAATTTCAGCTGATGGTATCCAGATCAGAGATCTATCTTCGAGAATACTGATGCTCCCTGAAGCTGATCAAACAAATCCTCGATCCTAGGCAGTGGATGCTTGTTCTTGATTGTGACCATATTCAGTTCTCTGTAATCAATGCAGACCGCATGCTGCCATCCTTCTTCTTAACAAACAGTACTAGTGCGCTCCATGGAGAAAATCTAGGGCAAATGAAAACCTTATCTAGCAAGTATTGTATCTGATCCTTCAGTTCTTTCATCTATGCAGGTGCTAGACGATAGGGTGCCTTAGAAATCGACATTGTACGTGGCATGAGCTCGATAGAAAAGCCCACGTCCCTGTCCGGTGGAATGCATGAAACGTCGTATGGGAAAACACTAGGGAAGTCCCTGACCACTTCGAACTCCTCTAGACTCTAACTGAATGGCTCTGACACTGTCACAATGCTGGCCAAAAACGCCTGGCAGCCTCTCCTCATGAGCTTCCTCGCACAGATGGAAGAAATGATGTGCGGCATCTGCTGGTGTCTGGCTGCCTCAAATATAAATGTCTTACCGTTGGGCGGTCGGACAGATACTGACCTACGTCGAAAATCTATGATAGCTCCGTTAGAAAAAACCCAGTCCATACCCAAAATAATTTCAAACCCCGGCAACGGTAGCACAATCATTTCTGCCTGCACCACATTTTTCTGTAATCAAAGTTTTAATTTTTTCAATATCTGGGAGGTAAACATTTGATTCCTGGATTGAATCGATACTTTGAATCCCAAATCCATAGCCTCTAGTATGATTCCTATTTGCGTGATTAAATATTCAGATATAAACAAATGTGTAGCTCCGGAATCTAGCAATGCATGCATGGCTACACCTGAAATATATATCCTTCCTGTGACAAAACATACCATCAAATATGTTCGCGTTGAAACTTAAGAAATTTTTCTACCATCAATTAACCAAAAATCCGTGAAAAAATTACTTATTTAGGCAAAGTGTTCCTCAAATGTTTCGAATTTAATACTCAAATTCTCAGAAATTTGCAATTTGGCACGTAAGGTTTTCAAAAATTACATTTTGGCCATACAATTTTTCGAAATTTGAATTTTGTCCCCATAAAATTTTAAAATTTTATCCCCTTTAAACCTGACAATCTTCAAGACTCAGAATTTATCCCAAACATTCAGAAATTTCGAAATTAGTCCCTTAGAATTTTGATGTTTGCACGTAATTCCTCATATTGTTTGTTATTACAATTAGGTCCTTAAAATTCTCAATTCATTCCTTAAATCCAACTAGGTAGAGCATGCATCCTAATTTACTCTATGTTCTCAATTACATAAATTAATTCCCACAACAATCATATAACCTAGGTAGTCAAAGCGATAAATTATAATCTTAAGCATAAGGGTTACTGGTGATTAGTGTACAGTCTAGTTCTGTCTCTTCCTCCTCTGCGTGCATCACATATTAACTGCCGATAGTGGAGCCCTTGTTTCTAGGGCAGTCCGCCGCCTTGCAAAGGAAGCATTTGTAGGCTCCGCATAAACATTTTCCGGGGTGGAACCAGTTGCACTGCTTGCATGGCTGTCCCTCTACCGGTTTCGAAGCCCCTGGTACCTAAGGTGGCCTCTGCTGCCCAGGCCTCTTAATCTATCACTGGGGCTTCTGCTGCCCCTGATGTCTTGGTGGCCCCGTGAACTGTTTCTTCTGTGGCTAACAGATGGACTCGGCCTGGAATCTCTTCATCTGCATCTCAAAATCAATGTCCCTCAGGGCCTGCTCCGCCTGAAAAGCACAATTGATGGCCTCACCATAGCTCGTTGGTCTCATTAGCTTAACGTCCCGGTGCAACGTGGGTCTCAAGCCATTCATGAAATGCCTCAACTTCTGGGCGGCATCTCTCGCAATAAGAGGAACAAAATGACAGCCCATGTCAAACATCCTGATGAATTCTGCTACAGTAGAGTCCCTCTGTCGGAGACTCATGAACTTCCTCGTCAAGAGATCCCTGACATCTGCTGGAAAATACATACCTTAGAATACCTCCTTGAACTGATCTTATGCGAGGGTAGCCAAGTTGAACCCGTGGACTGCTCCTTCCCACCAAAGGGATGCATCATCTCTCAACATATAAGTGGTGCACCTGACCCAGTCGCCATCCATCACCTGCAAATACCTGAAGTGTAGCTCCAAAAACTGAATCCAACCCTCTGTACAAAAGGTTCAGTAGTACCCCTGCACTCCTTTGGGTTAAGCCGTCGAAACTGCTCAAAAATGTATGTCTATGGTCGTGGAGCCTGCTGCGCCTGCTCCAGAAGTCTAGCCATGCCCTCGAGAACTCGAGTAGCTGCATCCAATGGCAGTGGTGGCGGCGGTGGATGGCCTCTATCGCCTCCACGAGTATCATCATGACGGTCTGTGCTAGGGGCACGTCTGGGAGGCATGATATCTAAATACAGTCCAAATTTTAAACGTAACCCATCATGGAATTTAATCTAGTTTTTTAAAAAATAAAATCCTTAAATCATGAAATCAGCTAAACATGTTCTATAAATCGCTGTAAAACGTGCATCATACAATCATGCAGGTGATAACAGTAAACTATTTAAAACATTTAAACATATAATCCTACAGACTCGAGGCTCGAATACTGAGCTACAGAAGCTGGCGGTGGCACAACCCCGTATAGGATCCTTGCTCTGATACCAACTGAAACATCTACTACTTAAAATGCAACTAGATTTTTTTTGTAAGCTCGTTCTCGAAATTCATAAACTATGCATGCATGCAATACTGCTGAAAAGTTTCCCATTTAAAATATGTTAGAGTAGGTGCCCGTCGAGCCAAGTGTTGGCCGAGTGTTCACAATGAAACTCTATGTATAAGCAATCTTTATTTTAATAATATTTGAAATTATTGTTTTGGCACATCTTTATTTGTATACCCATGCTAGTTGCATAGATAAAGCCCTTGAATATACAAATAGTAGAAAGAATATGAGATGCTTATATGATGAGTATCATGAAACTCATATTTGGAATACCGTATATTCTAAACAGTTCCTAGTCAATTCAGCCGCCGCTAAGAAGGATATAGGCCGCTCGAGTTCGAGACTAGTATCTGCGATGTGAGTACCATGTTTCATTGGTAGGGGACATTGTGATGTCCGAGCATGCAGATAGGTTCTCCTGGTATAGTGCACTGAACATCCCTTCATAAAGGACTTTCCAAGTGGTTCTCACTTATCGAGTGGAAACTTCCTAGTTTATGGTTGTACACCATTAGTCCTTATGACCCGGGACAACATTGAGAATCTATGTGCTAGAATTACACTTTGACTTGTTACCGACTCTCATGGGGTCATCAGGTGGCAAGGTTGAGTGATCTGTCGAAACATATAGGAGTCGATGCATTGTAGTCGGGGATTCACCGCTTACCTTCGGGTATGGATATCCTATGTGTTCTCATGTGTATGTAGGTTGAAATATCTGATCAGAGTATGGTGGTAATTATGAAAGGGGTTTCATAGATTACACCATCGATGTAATTACAACATGACACATAGTATCGATTCATTGACAACTCTCGATAAACCAATGGTTGTCGAATCGGTCGGGATATATGAGTTGAAGGGACCGTACTGTACACTAACCATAATTGAATGGTTCTTGCAGGCACTATCATTTGATACCTAGGGAATCATGTAAGCGATGCTGCTAGGCGTTTAACATTATTGGTTGGGTACTATCAGACTTGAGTTCTGACGTTCTTATTATCAAGGAGTTGATAAGTAAGAATGGAGCAATTGGGGTATGCTCGTATAAGGACATGTTTAGTCCGAATCACATGGAGATGTGAACCCACGGCTAGTTGTATCAATGAACCATTGAGGGCCACACAAGTACTAGCTATCTATATCCAGTTGAGAAGTGAAATAGTTCAATATGTTGAACGACTTATAAAGAAGTTTATAAGCGTAAGGAAAAATAGAAGTATGACTTCTATAAAGAGAATGTAACTTTTAGTTTGAGGAAGTGTTCCTAAATTAAAAGTTGGCAAAATATATAATGTATTTGAAAATTGTGATTTTCATAAACATTATTATGGACTAAATTGAATTAATTCAAGTGTTGAATTAATTAAACACTAGTGGGCCTAGAAGAGTCCAAATAATTAAATTAATTCAAGTGTTGAATTAATTAAATCATATTGGGTCTTGTAGAGCCCAATAGTAAAATAATTATTAAACTAGTGGGCTTGAGCAAAATCAAGTAAACTTTAAATGGAATCAAATATGTTTGAGACATTTAAATAAAAGTCCATGGGCCTTGTAATTGTTACAAGCCCAAGTCAAAAGACATTCAAGGGAGGTGAAGAGTTGGGAGACAATTTTTTGTTTAACCAAGGCATGTCATGCAAAAGTTGGATACTAGTTTTTCACACACCAAGAAAACTCTCCTCCCTCTCTCTTCTCCTTCCCCTTGGCCGAATTTTCTCCTTCTTTTTCTTAAAAATTTTTTCTTATTCATTTGAAGAATTGATAGCAAACTTCTCAAAGAAAATGCCTTACATTTTCTAGTGCAAGTGTAAGGTGGATCTTCCTAGTTGGTGGTGGGCTTAATATTTGAGCAAGGTGGGCTCAAAGGGAAGCTTGAAGATTGTCTTGCCATTCAAGAGCTAAGGTGTTTACACCTTAGTTGGAGCCACCATCAATCTTTTAAGATTGATAGGTAAAGATTTCTAAACACACTATGAATGTCATATGCTTGTGTTTTGTATTTGCTACACATTATAGGCTTAGGGTGCTCGGTTTTCTCATGAAAATTATTTTTAAACTTCCGTTGCGCATTTGAGCACCTAAAATCGATCCCTTTCAAGTGGTATCAGAGCTATGGATACTATTTTGTATAGCATTTACATGATATTATATTGAGGTCGATTTCTAACCGCATGAAATGATTTGTTGCAACGATTCAAGGCCGGATTTGGGGCGGCTTTTGGGCAGCAAGTTGCTGCTCATTTCGGGAAGTTTGGGCTGCCCGAAACGGGCAGCAAGGGCAGCCCAAGGGTCTGCCCGAACAGCCCCCCTATTTTATTAAAAAAAATAAATTTTTTTTTGTAAGTTGACCGGAATCCGGCGACGGAGCTCCGGCGACGGCGATGATGACTAGGGTATCCAAAAATGTTTTGGAATATCAAAGTGTCATGGGCCTTGAAGTTGTTGGGCCATAAGATGACTAACATATTTGTGAAATTTAAATGGGCCAAAATGTTTTTGGTGAAAAATTATTTTTTGGGCCCTTAAGTTTAAATTTACAAAAGTTGCAAATATTTTCTAATGAAATAAGTAATTGAAGTTGGACTTTAATTATTTATAGTAAATGGTAATTTACAAGAAATTCGGTTATAAATAAATTAATTAGAAAATAGACAAAGGAGTTTTATACTTTGTTAATTTAGTTTATAATCGTGGCAGTTAGTGATTTGATCAAGATATATAATATTGGATCAATTAATTATTGTGATAATTAATTGATGGTGTATGATATGTGATATTATGCATGAAGGATGATCAAAAGCCCAAGCCCAATTTTCTAGGTGTATGCTAGGATATTTTGTGTTGAATGATTGTACTAATTATCAAATTTCAAGTGGCTTGGTTTATGACCCGTTCCCGCCCCCATGAGATGTATCCCTATTTGCCATGGATATTTATTTGTAAATATTAGTATAGTGGATGATCAAGATTGAAAGATGGTGGTCATGATGATTATGAAGATCGAAGACATGTAAATATTGGAAGCTAATGTAATAGTTGCATTTGCATCCCATGCATTTCCCTAGGATTGGACTTAGGCCCGTGTTTAGCTCACACGGGCCATTAGTATTGGGGCGATTGATCATCCTTGTTTTGTTTACTGTTTATAATATATGCATGATATGTTTTAAATAATGAGTATGTGCGTTATTATTATGATAATAACAAAGTTTCATGATCCGGCAAACATACGATCAAACATGGCAAACTTTTAAATAAAATTAATGATGAGACCTTTCAAAATTAAAAACCCTCATTTTGAATAAGATTCAAAATTGATATCAAGCCCGAAAAGGGGAATTATAAATTTGTTTATAATTTCCATGTCTTCCATCGACAATGGGTGCATGATGAACGCTACCCGTACTCGGGGCTCGGCTCATATTATTGGGGAGGCCCTGGGTGCCGGAAAGCTGTGACATCCATTGACATGGTGATGTGAACTACGTGGAACTCCCATGATTTCGGCTCATATTATTGAGGGAACTCATGGCGACCGTCCATTAAGGTTCAACATCGATGGGTAAGGCTTGACGCGTGAAGATGAACGACGTCATATTATTGGGTTCTGATCAAACGTGAGACAAAAGTTTACGTAGAGGGTTGCATTGTGATGCAATTGGAAACTACCTTTTAGGAATTGTGATTGGCTTATATTATTCAGGATCATGATTCGCTAATTAGACCTTGCGTACCTACTGAGGAAAGGAGTTTCCCGTTTTCACTAGAAGGTAGTGAAAGATGTCAAAACAGTGGGAGTAAATATTTATAAAGTAAAAGTCCATACTTTATATCTGTTTTACTTTTCAATACTTTTTGACAATGTCTTCGATTCGCAATTCGCTATATGTAATACTCGACAAACACGTGTAAACCCGACCTAATTACCTCAATTGGCTAAGAAATCTGAAAATCGTCTTGAATTCGGAAAGGATAGCATATACACTTACTAAGTCGTCCCCTGTTGAGGCTCCGATTTACTGCACTCCTGAGGAATTGCAGACTTACAAGGAATGGTGTGACCATGACTTGAAAGCCAAGTGTTATATGCAGGCTTCTATAAAAGATGAGAAGTCGGTTCTTTATATGGGCTCTTCATCTGGTATGAAGACTGGTCCACCTGGGAAGGGAAAGAAACGTTCTTTCCAGCGTCTCAAGAAGAACGTGCCCTTGAAGAGACAATCTCCGAGTCCCGTTGTGGCAGCCATACCAGTGTAGGCTGACAAGACTGTTGATATTTGTCATCACAGCAAGAAGCCTGGACATTGGAGGCGTAATTGAAGGGAATATCTTGCCCAGAAGAGTTCTGGAAACGGTATGTTCTATATTGAAGTAAACATTTATATTAACTCTACTTCTTGGGTATTGGATACCGGCTGTAGCTCACATCTCTGTAATGAGATACAGGTGATGGGAAGAAGTAGAAGGCTTAGGGAAGGTGAGACCTTCTTGAGGTTGGGCAATAGAGCAAGAGTTGATGCAAAGGCCGTGGGAAATGTTTACTTATTGTTGAACAATGATTTTAAGTTGATTTTAAGAGATGTTTTGTTTGTACCTGACTTAGTGAAAAACATTGTTTCCATTTCTATGCTTGATAAAAATGGATATTCTTGTTTATTTAGCAAAGTTGTTTGCAACATTTACAAGAATGAATGTTTAATTGGTACTGGAGAACTTGAAAATGATCTCTATAACTTAAAATTGAAAGATATTCCACTAAACAATGTCCAAGCTATGACAACAACAAACAAGCGAAAACAAGATACTCTAAATTCGGCACAGTTGTGGCATGCTCGATTAAGGACATATTTCCCTAAGAAGGATGAACAAGCTAGTGGGAGTGGGCATGTTTGATATGTCTTATATTAATGCTCTCACATCTTGTGAATCCTGTCTGAAAGGAAAGATGACCAAAATTCCCTTTAAGGGCCATGTGGAGCGAGCCAAAGGGTTATCTGATTTGATCCATACCAATGTGTACGGTCCGCTTAGCATCACCACTAAGCATGGACATGCCTACTTCATCACCTTTACCGATGACTTTTCGAGGTATGGGTATGTGTATTTGATGAAATACAAGTCTGAAGCCTTTGAAAGGTTCAAAGAATTAATAAGTGAAGTAGAGAAACAGTTGGGACGAAGCATCAAGACACTTCGATCGGATCGAGGTGGTGAGTAATTGAGTGCCGAGTTCCAAGAGTATCTTAGGGAGAATAGGATTCTCTCGCAGTGGACTCCGCCCGCTACATCACAGTTGAATGGTGTTTCCGAGTGTCGTAACCGGACTTTGATGGACATGGTTCGGTCTATGATGGGGTTCACGGAGTTGCCGCAATCTTTTTGAGGATATGCGCTTGAGACAGCGGCACTGTTGTTGATCAATGTCCATTCAAAGGAAGTTGACAAGACACCATATGATATATGGATGGGTAAGCCTCCCAAATATTCTTATCTTAGAATATGGGGGTGCCCTGCTTATGTGAAGCAGGTAGTGGGAGATAAATTGGATATTCGATCCATTTTATGTTACTTTGTGGGATATCCAAACAATTCTTTTGGATAGTACTTCTATCATCCCCAAGAAACAAAGGTGTTTGTTTCTAGGAATGCAACCTTTTTGGAAAAGTAATTTCTATTGGATAGAAAAGGGGAGATGATAGAACTCGAAGAGGTTCGAGAGACACCCACAATTATAAAACCCACACCCGAAGAGCCAAGAGAGGAGATACAAGCTCTTAGAAGATCCAAGAGAGTCTCGAGACCACATATGAGGTATGGTCTGCTTCTTGAAGAGGGCCATGATGAGCCTAACCATGGATGTGATCCAAGGACCTTCAAGGAAGCCTTATCTGATGCCGATTCATCCAAGTGGCTTGAAGCGATGGAATCTGAGATGAATTCCTTGCATTCGAACCAAGTTTGGAATCTCGTGGATCCACCTGAGGGAATTGTTCCTATAGGGTTTAAATGGATTTACAAGAGGAAACTTGGGGGCGGATGGGAAGGTATTGACCTTCAAGGCGCGATTGGTGGCAAAAGGATATACTCAAAGACAAGGAGTTGACTTTGAGGAAACCTTTTCTCCAGTTGCAATGTTCAAGTCCATAAGGATATTGCTAGCCATAGCTGCATGGTATGACTATGAGATATGGCAGATGGATGTCAAGGCAGTCTTTCTTAATGGGGATATTAAGGAAGAGATTTACATGTCTCAACCTGAAGGGTTTACATCTGTCGGAAGTGAGCATATGGTATGCAAACTTCATAGATCTATTTATGGTCTAAAGAAGGCATCTAGGAGTTGGAACCTTAGATTCGATAGTACAATCAAAGAGTTTGGTTTTACTAAGAATCCTGAGGAATCCTGTGTGTATAAGAAGGTCAGTGGGAGTACTGTGACATTCCTGGTGTTGTATGTTGATGACATTCTACTCATTGGGAATGATGTAGGAATGTTGCAATCAACTAAGATATGGTTAGCGAGTAAGTTCTCGATGCAGGACTTGGGTGAAGCATCTTTTGTATTGGAAATACAGATCTATAGAGATATATCAAGAAGATTGCTTGGTCTCACCCAGTCCACATACATTGGTACCATCGTGAAGCGGTTCTCGATGGATGAGTCCAAGAGAGGACATCTACCAATGTGTCATGGCGTGTCCCTATCAAAGTCTATTTCTCCCAAGACTGATGCAGAGATAGCGGCGATGACAAGCATTCGTTATGCATCTTCAATTGGTAGCATCATGTATGGGATGATATCTGCACGTCCTGACGTGGCTTTCGCACTAAGTGTAGTGAGTAGATATCAATCGAACCCTGGTCTTCCACATTGGAAAGCTGTGAAAGACATCCTCAAGTATTTGAGAAGGACCAATAAGTTGTTCTTGGTCTATGGGGTGGAGAACAGAAATTGGAAGGCTATACCGACTCTAGCTTCCAAAGCTATATCGATGACTCGAAGTTAACCTCTGGTTCGTATTCATGCTCAATGGTGCTGCTGTCTCTTGGAAGTGTTCCAAGCAAGACAGTACTGCGGATTCCACCACTGAGGCCGAATATATTGCTGCATCAGATGCAGCAAAGGAGGCTGTTTGGATAAGGAATTTCGTTCAAGAGTTGGACGTCATTCCTAATGGAGTTGCTCCTGTCCCGGTGTTGTGTGACAACACGGGAGCTATAGCTCAAGCAAAGGAGCCAAGGTCTCATCAGAAATCCAAACACGTATTGAGAAAGTACCACATCCTCTGAGAGATTGTGGAAAGAGGAGAAGTGTCGATTGACAAAGTCGGCTCCGCAGATTATGTTGTTGATCCACTAGCTAAGCCTTTACCTAGACCATTATTCGAGATGCATCGCGAATCAATGGGTTTGAAGCATTTTGGTAGTTGGCTCTAGTGCAAGTGGGAGATTGTTAGAGTAGGTGCCCGTCGAGCCAAGTGTTGGCCGAGTGTTCACAATGAAACTCTATGTATAAGCAATCTTTATTTTAATAATATTTGAAATTATTGTTTTGGCACATCTTTATCTGTATACCCATGCTAGTTGCATAGATAAAGCCCTTGAATATACAAATAGTAGAAAGAATATGAGATGCTCATATGATGAGTATCATGAAACTCATATTTGGAATACTGTATATTCTAAACAGTTCCTAGTCGATTCTGCCGCCGCTAAGAAGGATATAGGCCGCTCGAGTTCGAGACTAGTATCTGCGATGTGAGTACCATGTTTCATTGGTAGGGAACATTGTGATGTCCGAGCATGCAGATAGGTGCTCCTTGTAGAGTGCACTGAAAAACCATCCATAAAAGACTTTCCAAGTGGTTCTCACTTATCGAGTAGAAACGTTCTAGTTTATGGTTGTACACCATTAGTCTTATGACCCGGGACAACATTGAGACTCTATGTGCTAGAATTACACTTTGACTTGTTTACCGACTCTCATGGGGTCATCAGGTGGCAAGGTTGGGTGTTCTGTCGAAACATATAGGAGTCGATGCATTGTAGTCGGGGATTCACCGCTTACCTTTCGGTATGGATATCCTATGTGTTCTCATGTGTATGTAGGTTGAAATCTCTGATCAGAATATGGTGGTAATTATGAAAGGGGTTTCATAGATTACACCATCGATGCAACTACAACATGACACATAGTATCGATTCATTGACAACTCTCGATAAACCAATGGTTGTCGAATCGGTCGGGATATATGAGTTGAAGGGACCGTACTGTACGCTAACCATAATTGAATGGTTATTGCAGGCACTATCATTTGATACCTAGGGAATCATGTAAGCGAAGCTGCTAGGCGTTTAACATTATTGGTTGGGTACTATCAGACTTGAGTTTTGACGTTCTTATTATCAAGGAGTTGATAAGTAAGAATGGAGCAATTGGGGTATGCTCGTATAAGGACATGTTTAGTCCCAATCACATGGAGATGTGAACCCACGGCTATTTGTATCAATGAACCATTGAGGGCCACACAAGTACTAGCTATCTAGATCCCGTTGAGAAGTAAAATAATTCCATGTGTTGAACGGCTTATAAAGAAGTTTATAAGCGTAAGGAAAAATAGAAGTATGACTTCTATAAGGAGAATGTAACTTTTAATTTGAGAAAGTGTTCCTAAATTAAAAGTTGGCCAAATAGATAATGTATTTGAAAATTGTGATTTTCATAAACATTATTATGGACTAAATTAAATTAATTCAAGTGTTGAATTAATTAAACACTAGTGGGCCTAATAGAGTCCAAATAATTAAATTAATTCAAGTGTTGAATTAATTAAATTATATTGGGTCTTGTAGAGCCCAATAGTAAAATAATTATTAAACTAGTGGTCTTGAGCAAAATCAAGTAAACTTTAAATGGACTCAAATATGTTTGAGACATTTAAATAGAAGTCCATGGGCCTTGTAATTGTTACAAGCCCAAGTCAAAAGACATTCAAGGGAGGTGGAGAGTTGGGAGACAATTTTTTGTTTAACCAAGGCATGGCATGCAAAAGTTGGATACTACTTTTTCACACACCAAGAAAACTCTCCTCCCTCTCTCTTCTCCTTCCCCTTGGCCGAATTTTCTCCTTCTTTTTCTTAAAAATTTTTGCTTATTCATTTGAAGAATTGATAGCAAACTTCTCAAAGAAAATGCCTTACATTTTCTAGTGCAAGTGTAAAGTGGATCTTCCTAGTTGGTGGTGGGCTTAATATTTGAGCAAGGTGGGCTCAAAGGGAAGCTTGAAGATTGTCTTGCAATTCAAGAGCTAAGGTGTTTACACCTTAGTTGGAGCCATCATCAATCTTTTAAGATTGATAGGTAAAGATTTCTAAACACACTATGAATGTCATATGCTTGTGTTTTGTATTTGCTACACATTATAGGCTTAGGGTGCTCGGTTTTCTCATGAAAATTATTTTTAAACTTTCGTTGCGCATTTGAGCACCTAAAATCGATCCCTTTCAAGTGGTATCAGAGCTATGGATACTATTTTGTGTAGCATTTACATCATATTATATTGAGGTCGATTTCTAACCGCATGAGATGATTTGTTGCAACGAATCAAGGCCGGATTTGGGGCGGCTTTTGGGCAGCAAGTTGCTGCCCATTTCGGGAAGTTTGGGCTGCCCGAGGGGCTGCCCGAAACAGGAAGCAAGGGCAGCCCGAACAGCCCCCCTATTTTATTAAAAAAAAAATAATTTTTTTTGTAAGTTGGCCGGAATTCGGCGACGGAGCTCCGGCTACGGCGATGATGACTAGGGCATCCAAAAATGTTTTGGAATATCAAAGTGTCATGGGCCTTGAAGTTGTTGGGCCATAAGATGGTTAACATATTTGTAAAATTTAAATTGGCCAAAATGTTTTGGGTGAAAAATGAATTTTTGGGCCCTTAAGTTTTAATTTACAAAAGTTGCAAATATTTTCTAATGAAATAAGTAATTGAAGTTGGACTTTAATTATTTATAGTAAATGGTAATTTACAAGAAATTCAATTATAAATAAATTAATTAGAAAGTAGACAAAGGAGTTGTATACTTTGTTAATTTAGTTTATAATCGTGGCGGTTAGTGATTTGATCAAGATATATAATATTGGATCAATTAATTATTGTGATAATTAATTGATGGTGTATGATATGTGATATTATGCATGAAGGATGATCAAAAGCCCAAGCCCAATTTTTTAGGTGTATGTTAGGATATTTTGTGTTGAATGATTGTAATAATTATCAAATTTCAAGTGGCTTGGTTCATGGCTCGTTCCCACCCCCATGAGATGTATCCCTATTTGCCATGGATATTTATTTGTAAATATTAGTATAGTGGATGATCAAGATTGGAAGATGGTGGCCATGATGATTATGAAGATCGAAGACATGTAAATATTGGAAGCTAATGTAATAGTTGCATTTGCATCCCATGCATTTCCCTAGGATTGGACCTAGGCCCGTGTTTAGCTCACACGGGCCATTAGTATTGGGGCGATTGATCATCCTTGTTTTGTTTACTGTTTATAATATATGCATGATATGTTTTAAATAATGAGTATGTGCGTTATTATTATGATAATAACAAAGTTGCATGAATCCGGCAAACATACGATCAAACATGGCAAGCTTTTAAATAAAATTAATGATGAGACCTTTCAAAATTAAAAACCCTCATTTTGAATAAGATTCAAAATTGATATCAAGCCCGAAAAGGGGAATTATAATTTTGTTTATAATTTCCATGTCTTCAATCGACAATGGGTGCATGATGAACGCTACCCGTACTCGGGGCTCGGCTCATATTATTGGGGGGGCCATGGGTGCCGGAAAGCTGTGACATCCATTGACATGGTGATGTGAACTACGTGGAACTGCCATGATTTCGGCTCATATTATTGAGGGAACTCATGGCGACCGTCCATTAAGGTTCAACATCGATGGGTAAGGCTTGACGCGTGAAGATGAACGACGTCATATTATTGGGTCCTGATCAAACGTGAGACAAAAGTTTACGTAGAGGGTTGAATTGTGATGCAATTGGAAACTACCTTTTAGGAATTGTGATTGGCTGATATTATTCAAGATCATGATTCGCTAATTAGACCTTGCGTACCTACTGAGGAAAGGAGTTTCCCGTTTTCACTAGAAGGTAGTGAAAGATGTCAAAACTAGTGGGAGTAAATATTTATAAAGTAAAAGTCCATACTTTATATCTGTTTTACTTTTCAATACTTTTTGACAATGTCTTCGATTCGCAATTCGCTATATGTAATACTTGACAAACACGTGTAAACCCGACCTAATTACCTCAATTGGCTAAGAAATCTGAAAATCGTCTTGAATTCGGAAAGGATAGCATATACACTTACTAAGTCGTCCCCTGTTGAGGCTCCGATTTACTGCACTCCTGAGGAATTGCAGACTTACAAGGAATGGTGTGACCATGACTTGAAAGCCAAGTGTTATATGCAGGCTTCTATAAAAGATGAGAAGTCGGTTCTTTATATGGCCTCTTCATTTGGTATGAAGACTGGTCCACCTGGGAAGGGAAAGAAACGTTCTTTCAAGCGTCTCAAGAAGAACGTGCCCTTGAAGAGACAATCTCCGAGTCCCGTTGTGGCAGCCATACCAGTGTAGGCTGACAAGACTGTTGATATTTGTCATCACAGCAAGAAGCCTGGACATTGGAGGCGTAATTGCAGGGAATATCTTGCCCAGAAGAGTTCTGGAAACGGTATGTTCTATATTGAAGTAAACATTTCAATTAACTCTACTTCTTGGGTATTGGATACCGGTTGTAGCTCACATCTCTGTAATGAGATACAGGTGATGGGAAGAAGTAGAAGGCTTAGGGAATGTGAGACCTTCTTGAGGTTGGGCAATAGAGCAAGAGTTGATGCAAAGGCCGTGGGAAATGTTTACTTATTGTTGAACAATGATTTTAAGTTGATTTTAAGAGATGTTTTGTTTGTACCTGACTTAGTGAAAAACATTGTTTCCATTTCTATGCTTGATAAAAATGGATATTCTTGTTTATTTAGCAAAGTTGTTTGCAACATTTACAAGAATGAATGTTTAATTGGTACTGGAGAACTTGAAAACGATCTCTATAACTTAAAATTGAAAGATATTCCACTAAACAATGTCCAAGCTATAACAACAACAAACAAGCGAAAACAAGATACTCTAAATTCGGCACAATTGTGGCATGCTCGATTAAGGACATTTTTCCCTAAGAAGGATGAACAAGCTAGTGGGAGTGGGCATGTTTGATATGTCTTATATTAATGCTCTCACGTCTTGTGAATCCTGTCTGAAAGGAAAGATGACCAAAATTCACTTTAAGGGCCATGTGGAGCGAGCCAAAGGGTTATTGGATTTTATCCATACCAATGTGTGCGGTTCGCTTAGCATCACCACTAAACACGAACATGCCTACTTCATCACCTTTACCGATGATTTTTTGAGGTATGGGTATGTGTATTTGATGAAATAAAAGTCTGAAGCCTTTGAAAGGTTCAAAGAATTCAGAAGTGAAGTAGAGAAACAGTTGGGACGAAGCATCAAGACACTTCGATCGGATCGAGGTGGTGAGTAATTTAGTGCCGAGTTCCAAGAGTATCTTAGGGAGAATGGGATTCTCTCGCAGTGGACTTCGCCCGCTACATCACAGTTGAATGGTGTTTCGGAGTGTCGTAACCGGACTTTGATGGACATGGTTCGGTCTATGATGGGGTTCACGGAGTTGCCGCAATCTTTTTGGGGATATGCGCTTGAGACAGCGGCATTGTTGTTGATCAATGTTCATTCAAAGGCAGTTGACAAGACACCATATGAGATATGGATGGGTAAGCCTCCTAAATATTCTTATCTTAGAATATGGGGGTGCCCTGCTTATGTGAAGCAGGTAGTGGGAGATAAATTAGATAGTCGATCCATTTTATGTTACTTTGTGGGATATCCAAAGAATTCTGTTGGATAGTACTTCTATCATCCTCAAGAAACAAATGTGTTTGTTTCTAGGAATGCAACCTTTTTGGAAAAAGGAATTTCTATTGGATAGAAAAGGGGAGATGATAGAACTCGAAGAGGTTCGAGAGACACCCAAGATTATAAAACCCACACCCGAAGAGCCAGAGAGGAGATACAAGCTCCTAGAAGATTCGAGAGAGTCTCGAGACCACCTATGAGGTATGATCTCTTTCTTGAAGAGGGCCATGATGATCCTAACCATGGATGTGATCCAAGGACCTTCAAGGAAGCCTTATCTAATGCCGATTCATCCAAGTGGCTTGAAACGATGAAATCTGAGATGAATTCCTTGCATTCGAACCAAGTTTGGAATCTCGTGGATCCACCTGAGGGAATTGTTCCTATAGGGTGTAAATGGATTTACAAGAGGAAACTTGGGGGCGGATGGGAAGGTATTGACCTTCAAGGCGCGATTGGTGGCAAAAGGATATACTCAAAGACAAGGAGTTGACTTTGAGGAAACCTTTTCTCCAGTTGCAATGTTCAAGTCCATAAGGATATTGCTAGCCATAGATGCATGGTATGACTATGAGATATGGCAGATGGATGTCAAGGCATTCTTTCTTAATGGGGATATTAAGGAAGAGATTTACATGTCTCAACCTGAAGGGTTTACATCTGTCGGAAGTGAGCATATGGTATGCAAACTTCATAGATCTATTTATGGTCTAAAGCAGGCATCTAGGAGTTGGAACCTTAGATTCGATAGTACAATCAAAGAGTTTGGTTTTACTAAGAATCCTGAGCAACCCTGTGTGTATAAGAAGGTCAGTCGGAGTGCTATGACATTCCTGGTGTTGTATGTTGATGACATTCTACTCATTGGGAATGATGTAGGAATGTTGCAATCAACTAAGATATGGTTAGCGAGTAAGTTCTCGATGCAGGACTTGGGTGAAGCATCTTTTGTATTGGAAATACAGATCTATAGAGATAGATCAAGAAGATTGCTTGGTCTCACCCAGTCCACATACATTGATACCATCGTGAAGCAGTTCTCGATGGATGAGTCCAAGAGAGGACATCTACCAATGTGTCATGGCGTGTCCCTATCAAAGTCTATTTCTCCCAAGACTGATGCAGAGATAGCGGCGATGACAAGCATTCGTTATGCATCTTCAATTGGTAGCATCATGTATGAGATGATATCTGCACGTCCTGACGTGGCTTTCGCACTAAGTGTAGTGAGTAGATATCAATCGAACCCTGGTCTTCCACATTGGAAAGCTGTGAAAGACATCCTCAAGTATTTGAGAAGGACCAATAAGTTGTTCTTGGTCTATGGGGTGGAGAACAGAAATTGAAAGGCTACACCGACTCTAGCTTCCGAAGCGATATCGATGACTCGAAGTCAACCTCTGGTTCGTATTCATGCTCAATGGTGCTGCTGTCTCTTGGAAGTGTTCCAAGCAAGACAGTACTGCGGATTCCACCACTGAGGCCGAATATATTGCTGCATCAGATGCAGCAAAGGAGGCTGTTTGGATAAGGAATTTCGTCCAAGAGTTGGACGTCATTCCTAATGGAGTTGCTCCTGTCCCGGTGTTGTGTGAAAACACGGGAGCTATAGCTCAAGCAAAGGAGCTAAGGTCTCATCAGAAATCCAAACACGTATTGAGAAAGTACCACATCCTCTGAGAGATTGTGGAAAGAGGAGAAGTGTCGATTGACAAAGTCGGCTCCGCAGATAATGTTGTTGATCCACTAGCTAAGCCTTTACCTAGACCATTATTCGAGATGCATCGCGAATCAATGGGTTTGAAGCATTTTGGTAGTTGGCTCTAGTGCAAGTGGGAGATTGTTAGAGTAGGTGCCCGTCGAGCCAAGTGTTGGCCGAGTGTTCACAATGAAACTCTATGTATTAGCAATCTTTATTTTAATAATATTTGAAATTATTGTTTTGGCACATCTTTATTTGTATACCCATGCTAGTTGCATAGATAAAGCCCTTGAATATACAAATAGTAGAAAGAATATGAGATGCTCATATGATGAGTATCATGAAACTCATATTTGGAATACTGTATATTCTAAACAGTTCCTAGTCGATTCAGCCGCCGCTAAGAAGGATATAGGCCGCTCGAGTTCGAGACTAGTATCTGCGATGTGAGTACCATGTTTCATTGGTAGGGGACATTGTAATGTCCGAGCATGCAGATAGGTGCTCCTGGTAGAGTGCACTGAACAACCCTCCATAAAGGACTTTCCAAGTGGTTCTCACTTATCGAGTGGAAACGTCCTAGTTTATGGTTGTACACCATTAGTCCTTATGACCCGGGACAACATTGAGACTCTATGTGCTAGAATTACACTTTGACTTGTTTACCGACTCTCATGGGGTCATCAGGTGGCAAGGTTGGGTGTTCTGTCGAAACATATACGAGTCGATGCATTGTAGTCGGGGATTCACCGCTTACCTTCGGGTATGGATATCCTATGTGTTATCATGTGTATGTAGGTTGAAATATCTGATCAGAGTATGGTGGTAATTATGAAAGGGGTTTCATAGATTACACCATCGATGCAACTACAACATGACACATAGTATCGATTCATTGACAACTCACGATAAACCAATGGTTGTCGATCGGTCGGGATATATGAGTTGAAGGGACCGTACTGTATGCTAACCATAATTGAATGGTTCTTGCAGGCACTATCATTTGATACCTAGGGAATCATGTAAGCGAAGCTGCTAGGCGTTTAACATTATTGGTTGGGTACTATCAGACTTGAGTTCTGACGTTCTTATTATCAAGGAGTTGATAAGTAAGAATGGAGCAATTGGGGTATGCTCGTATAAGGACATGTTTAGTCCCAATCACATGGAGATGTGAACCCACGGCTATTTGTATCAATGAACCATTGAGGGCCACACAAGTACTAGCTATCTAGATCCCGTTGAGAAGTAAAATAGTTCAATGTGTTGACCGGCTTATAAAGAAGTTTATAAGCGTAAGGAAAAATAGAAGTATGACTTCTATAAGGAGAATGTAACTTTTAATTTGAGTAAGTGTTACTAAATTAAAAGTTGGCCAAATAGATAACGTATTTGAAAATTGTGATTTTCATAAACATTATTATGGACTAAATTAAATTAATTCAAGTGTTGAATTAATTAAACACTAGTGGGCCTAGAAGAGTCCAAATAATTAAATTAATTCAAGTGTTGAATTAATTAAATCATATTGGGTCTTGTAGAGCCCAATAGTAAAATAATTATTAAACTAGTGGGCTTGAGCAAAATCAAGTAAACTTTAAATGAAATCAAATATGTTTGAGACATTTAAATAAAAGTCCATGGGCCTTGTAATTGTTACAAGCCCAAGTCAAAAGACATTCAAGGGAGGTGAAGAGTTGGGAGACAATTTTTTGTTTAACCAAGGCATGTCATGCAAAAGTTGGATACTAGTTTTTCACACACCAAGAAAACTCTCCTCCCTCTCTCTTCTCCTTCCCCTTGGCCGAATTTTCTCCTTCTTTTTCTTAAAAATTTTTTCTTATTCATTTGAAGAATTGATAGCAAACTTCTCAAAGAAAATGCCTTACATTTTCTATTGCAAGTGTAAGGTGGATCTTCCTAGTTGGTGGTGGGCTTAATATTTGAGCAAGGTGGGCTCAAAGGGAAGCTTGAAGATTGTCTTGCCATTCAAGAGCTAAGGTGTTTACACCTTAGTTGGAGCCACCATCAATCTTTTAAGATTGATAGGTAAAGATTTCTAAACACACTATGAATGTCATATGCTTGTGTTTTGTATTTGCTACACATTATAGGCTTAGGGTGCTCTGCAGTTAAAAATCACCGGGTCGACAGCGCAAGACTTACGTAAAAAAAATAAAATAATATGAAACAATTAAAAATCCTCACGACCATCAACATGTCAAGACATAGCGTATAAAATATTCATGCCCACTCCTAGCCCAAAACATGACGTGCAGAAAAATATGGTCCTCGGGTTCACGTGCGCACATCCAGCCCCGCCAACTTAGGCTTTAGTGCCTCCAACCTCCTCATCAACATGCTCACCTGCATCATTCATGCCTAATGAGTCTAAAGATTCAACACACCTGTAACGTTATAAAGAATACATATACATAGCAGGCAATAGTGAAAAGTACTGTAATAAAAATATGTTTCATGATCTTAAAAGCGTAAACGTAAACATATCTTAAAAGCATAACGTGTCAAAACATCTCATCATATCATCATATACTTGTTCATTTTCTTTAATCGAATTCAGTTCGTTAGTTGTGACTTTCGTATCAGCTCTATTCGATGGATTCATCTACATATAACCATGGTACCCGGCGACGAGGACATCAGCGACATTATAACTCATCCACTGAGCCTTGGCCTTACAGCTCATCGAATACATATATCGTCAGTCACAACTAACTCTCATCTTTCAACAACATCATCATTTTCGTCACTTATAAAAATCATGGATAAACGTTAATTTTCCTTAAATCAAGCATTCAACATGTTTTTTATAATTTCATAAAAAGTTGTATACATGATAATATAATCATTTAAAACTTGTCAAATCGTTCTTAGGGCACTTCCAGGACTAAAAACTCGACCCGGGTGAAAAATGATCATTTTTCCCATGAAAACCCTAAATGACCATATTAGCCCTGGACATCAAAATTTCAACCCAAAGATTATCGAACTCCTTAAAATATCCTAAAAAATATTTATAACCATTTCTTAGACGTAAACTCGAGCTCGATTCAAAACTTATGTGATTCGTTCTAAAACTTGGCCGGGGTCTCGGTTTTATCCCCAACAACCCAAAACTTAACCAAACTTTTCTCAAATTTTCAACACAACTTAAACTCATCCTAACATCCCCTAAAAAATCTAGACCAGTCCACTAACCCCATCGATCATCCCTTGAAAGCTGCTGGATTTTCGGCCCTTGCTAATCCTCAAACCCTAGTCACGCCAAACTCATGTTTTATTAAACCTAGATCTAACCCAAGAGGACCAGCCTTGGACCAGCCCTTCCTAGCCCACCTTAGGACCCTCCTTGAAAAACCTAAGCACAGCACATAGCCCCATACATGCTGCAAGTCTCAACCAGTCGCTAGCCACCCAAAACGCACAACCGTGGCACTCCCTTCACTCGTCTCCCTCGTGCGGCCCTAATGTCAAGACTTGCGGTGTTCGAGCCCTTCGAGGCCATGAATAAGACCCACCAGAGTCTGGTCCAAGGCCTGGAGCCGCCCTCGCACCATCGGCTTTCCGTCATATCATTCGATCTACCCGCCACCTTGAACAAAGCTCTCGATCCGGGCGATTCCCTCTCAAGCTCGACAACCCGAGACTCCAACACCTATCACACCTTGATCCTCGACGTGTTCGAACCCTTAAGATCCTAATTCTTGCAGCCCCTTCCACCATAGTCAAGAAAACATGAGAATGAAACAAAAAGATGTACTTTCATGTCAAATCTTTGCATAAAAACGAAACCTGAAGATAGATCAATAAATTCTCATGCATTTATATATGCACCATCATACATAGCATGAGGGATGAGAAAATAATGATACAAAGCATGCCTTAACATTTTTACGCTTGAAAACTCGAAGATACGCTTGTAGGACTAGCAGCGGAGAAGCAGGGAAGGAGCTTGCTTTGAAAATTATGGAGGAAATCGAGGTGGCTGCCAAAGAAGGTTTCGAAACAGCTGCTGATGGAGAGGAGGGGCGGCCTTGGGTTTGGTAGTAGGTTTAGGGTAAATTAAACTAGGTTAAGTTAATATAATAACCTACTAATGGGCCCTTAATTAAATCTTGAAAAGATAAAAAGGGTTTTGAGCCCATTAAGCATTAAATCAAACCTAACAAGCATAATAACACTCCCGAAAAATATTTTTTTTTCATACGTTTTAGAAAATATTGCCCGAACCCTCAAAAGGTCTTCTGAATCGTTAAAATTTGCATACTAATAAAAATATAACCCCGCAAGTAAAAATACCAAACCAAAGTCCATTTCCAAAAATCATACTTAAAAACACCTCATATTAAATTATTAAAATTAATTATTCGATAAAAATATTTTTCCTGATTATCCCCAGTCTCTGTTACTCGTTCTAGCGCGAAATGCAACTTAAAACCCTAATGCATGAAACTTAAGAATAATCTTGAAATAAACCCTAGCTATGCAATAATCATGCATTAAATGTATAAAAATAATTAATCACATATTTTAAATAAATCCCTAGATTGCATGCAATCGGGTTACATAGTTCGAATTTCTTAGACCTTACAACTTTTCCCCTATTAAAACAAAATTTCGTTCTCAAAATTTAAAACATACTGAATAACTTCAGGTAGCGACTCCTCATTTCGGCTTCAGTCTCCCAAGTAGCCTCCTCCTCAGAATGATTCAGCCACTTGACTATGACCATGTGGATCACCTTGTTCCAAAGGTTCCTCTCCTGTCTTTCCAATATCTGAGTGGGTCTCTTCTCAAAAGACAGGCTCGGTGTTAGCTGAAGTGGCTCATAGTTCAGTACATGCAAAGTAGTTAAGTACATGCAAAGGATTAAACATGTACTTCCACAACATAGAGACATGGAACAAATTATGAACTCCCGCCATATTTGACGGTAATGCAACTATGTATGTGAGTGTCCCAGTTGAAGTGGCTTATAGTTCATATCCTCAACTACTTGCTGAGTTGCTAGAGAGAAGTCAGTTAGCCCTTCAGTAGAAAATTGAAATAGTCTAGAGAAATAATATTCCTCGATTAACAGACTGTCCTCTACCAGAGGCATCAATATCTTCCCATCTTCAGTTACTAACCCTCTTGTGTAGAATCTTTTCAGCTCTTCCACGTAGATGTCCAACAAATGACTGAGAAAAGTCCCGAGGCCAGATGACTCAACAGCTTTGAAGACTCAAGAGACTACAACATCTTCCATAGAATAAATTGATTTGAAATTGACTGAAAGAGAGTGTTCATGATATAGGAAGGATTTGTTGGAGCGGCCACATCTGAAATGAGTTTTTAGAAATAGAAATTAGATTATTTTTGAGGTGAAAAGGATAAAGAAGTTTGAGAGCATATATGCTTTGAATAAGAAGATGCAAAGGTAAACTGAAAAATTTAGGGATTTCAATTATTTAACATGCACGACTTTTGATCTGGTAATAGATAGGACATATACACTGTTAATGAGAATTTTTGAAATTTAAAAAGATAATAAGTTCATTGTCTGAAAGATCATATTTTTTTTAAAAAAAATTGAGTAATTAGGTCTCTCATAAAGATTAATAACCGAATTTTTTTTTGAATTATTAAAGGCACTACTAAATGATAAGATAACTTAGATTGAGAGCACTTTATATTAGTTAGGTTGTGAGGTAATTGTTAGATTATTACTCAAAAACTAACAGGCAACTATCTTATCAGTAGGGCTTTATGATTCAGTATTCCCCCTTAATTCATGTCTTTATGATAAATCAATAAGTCGTAAAATTTTTATGAAATAAGAAAACTTATTCTCTGAGAACGATTTGGTGAAGATATCTGCTGCTTTTTGTTCAGTTGAGACGTATTCCAATTTCATATATTTCTTCATTACATGATCGTGATGACAAATGTCAATATGCTTAGTCCAAGAGTGCAAAAATGGATTGTATGTGATGGCTATTGCACTTTTATTGTTGCAGAAAATTGGTGACTCCTTGGTATCAATTCCATCGTTTTTCAGTTGTTGTCGAATCCAAAACATTGAGTACAACAGGTCCCTTCAGCTAGGTATTCAACTTCTGCAGAAGAAGTGACAATTGATGTTTGATTTTTACTGAACCAATAAATCAGTCGTTCTCCAAGAAACTTACATGATCTCCTCGTGCTCTTCCTATCAAGCTTACACGCTGCATAATCTGCATCAGAATATCCAATTAGGTTGAATGATGAGTCTTTAGCATACCATAATCCAACATTTTGATTTCCTTTATGTTATTTAAGAATTCTTTTAGCGGCCGAGTAACGAGATTGTTTTGGATCAGACTGAAAATGTGCATACATACAAACGACAAACATGATATCTTGTCGACTAAAATTTAAGTGTAATAGTGAATCTATCAAACCTAGATACAATGTTAGCTTGACTGATACTCCCCCTTCATCTTTATCAAGCTTAACTAATGAGCTCAACGGGGGTTGCTGCTGCTGAACACGACTCCATTCCAAACTTTTTTAAGTAGTTCTTTTGTGTACTTTGTCTGACTGACAAAGATTCCAGTATCCAACTCCTTAACTTGCAGCCCTAGAAAGAAATTCAGCTCACTGATCATGCTAATCTCGAACTTATCCTCATTAGTTAGGAAATTTCTAGCAGATTTTTGAGTTAGCTGATCCAAATATAATATAATCAACATAAATCTGGATTAACAAAGTACGTAATTTTTAATAAACATGAATAAAATTTTATCTATTGAGCCTATTGTTAAATCATGATCAAGTAAAATTGTGAAACAATGTCATACTAGGCACGTGGTGCTTGTTTTAATCCATACAAGACTTTGTTTAATTTAAACACATGATAAGATGAAATATGATTAATAAAATCTGGAGGTTATTTCACATATAATTTCTTCCGCAATAGTCCATTCAGGAAGAAAATTTTGAAATACTTCAAAGTTTTTATAAGCAACATAAACAAGAAAGATTCGAATAGCTTCTAATCTTGCACTGGAGCAAAGGTCTCGTCATAGTCAATTCCCTCTTCTTATCTGAAACTTTGTGCAATCCGTCTAGCTTTGTTACTGATTACAATACCATTTTCATCAAGTTTGTTCATGTAAACCAAACAAGTTCCAATTACCATCAGATGAGAAGGTTTGGGTAACAAGTACCAAACCTTGTTCCTGTCAAATTGATTTAACTCATTATGTATAGCTTAAATACAACTATTATCTAATAAAGCTTCATCAATTTTCTTATGTTCTAATTGTGAAATAAAAGCAGCATGCAATAGTTCATTAATAATTTTTTGTCTAGTTCTGAGAGATGCAAAATGGTTTACCGATCACCAATGAAGGTGGATGAGTCTTACTCCATTTGTAACTTGGTCCGAGTGGATTATCGTCAGTATTGAGTGGAGTAGGATTAGTTATATTCTCTTCAGCCTAGATTTCTTCAGCTAGGTTTTCAATAATTTGAGTATCATCAGCTCGAATTTCACCAGCTTGTTTCAGAGTAGTTATGTTCTTCAGTTCTTCATTCTGGTTCATCAGCTCTGATACTAATTGTAGGAGGACTGAGCGCTTGTTGCTGTACTAAAAGATATACCTGACAAATATGAGGTTTTTGGTTCAGGTGACTGATGAATCCTCTTATTGACATTGATTTCTTCTTTGTTGTTACATGCCAGATCAGTAACTTTCATCTGATTACTCAAATTAGCTAGATTAGTTTTAACATCGATCAACTCAGTTCATCAAATTCAATTCTAGGTAAACCATCAACTAGGTTCAATTTACTCAAATTATCAATGTATCTAAAATTGAGATGATTAAGTCATTTATGTCATCGTCACTATTTATCGTCATTAATGACATCAAAATAGGTTGAGACTAAATAATTACTATTCCAATCAAATTTATAAGTGTTATCATTTCTAATTTCAATTAACAATATTCGATTATTAGCCTCCTTGATTAAGCAGTTGTTTTACGAAATTCATCTAATTAGTCATTATCACAAAGTTGACTAATGTTGATCAAATTATAATATATATTTCCAACAAGTAAAACATAATTCATTATCACATTTTCATGGTTAATATTACTCTCACCCACGGTCTTATCTTTATAATTGTCTCCAAAAGTGATCTTGGGTTCTTCACAGTTGATTACATTCGATAAAAATTTGGCTTGACCAGTCATATGTTGTGAACATCCACTGTCCAGCTATCAAACAAAATTTTTCCGTTTATCTCGTTTGTTGTTCTGCATACACAGATTAAATCAACGGGCATTCAATCTTATTTGTTTAGTAGTTGTAGCAGCCAGAGCCTTTGTCAGTTTGATTGAAGATTCACCATCAATTTTTGTTTCTAATCCGAATTTATATGCTTTGAGATCTGCAAAAAAATTGTGGAGTTCAAGCTTGTTAAGGTCCTTTGATTTCGCATAGTCATTGTTTTGACATCTTATTCTCTTGGGAGTGCCCTCATCATTTTCAAGGTTATTTCTCTATTTCCATATTCCTTCCCAAGGGCGGCTATTTCAATAATAATTTCACTCACTCTTTCATCAAAGTCCGACATGGATTCTCCATCTTTCGTCTTGATATTGTAAATTTTTTGATTGCAAAGACATTTTATACTCCTTTGTTTGATCATTACCTTTACATAATTGTATCAATTTATCTCTTTATGATCGATTGTTAGAAGAGGGGTGAGTAAATACTAGACACAAGATGTAAGTTACTTCGATTAGTTTAGATGGGTTGGCAACTGAATATCATCGAGTGTCTATGACAGTTTGCTAACATATAAGTGTGGAAAGAAGCTAGACTGACAGATTAGAACAAATCACAGAATGAATGGGAAGGGGTAAACTGAAGTGTAAAAAAAAACAAATATGTTTCTGGATATTCGGAGAACTGAAGCTCTTATATCACTTCTTCTTCCTCTAGGAAGGTTCGCATTAGAAGACTTTAGATAATACAAGTAGTTTTCAAGATCCCGATTAATTTTTGTCTTAAACACTGCCAAATTTAAACTCCCAGTATCTCAATTGATTAATAGACAATTTGCAAACTGCACAATGATAATAACTGAGCACGAAATGATCTTTAAATGATCAGATAAAATTCTTTTAAGGTTTGCTAAAATGATTCAGTTTCGCTCACTTATATGAAAGATTTTGAAGGCTTAATCTTATCAGTGAATGATCGAAGCTTTTTTGAATTCAAGTCTTCCTCTATTTATACTCTCAGAAATAGATCCGTTCAACCAAAAGTTTGTTGGCTTGTTTTTCGTCCATGTCAACTCTTTTCTGACAGTTGATACACTGTTGCGATCAGTCTTGATTCGTACACTATTTTTATTAGTATGTTCAAACTTCTTGATGTGGCAGTGATATGACGTAGGCTGATTCTAGGTAAACTGATGTTTGGAATTGAAATCCTTTAGACTTATTTATTCAATTTAGAAGCATATCAGTTTTGTTTAACTGTATCATTTTTGCCTTAATATTATTTGTTAACACCAAAAATATACCAAATTCTTGATCCAACAATTTCTCCATTTTGGTGTTTGACAAAATAATGCAAAAACTCCAATGTAGACAACTGAAATTAAGAAGCAACTAATGAAAATATATTATCTGAAACTGATGCACTAAATTCATTCTTGTTCTACATTTCTGTTCTTGGGAACATATCCAGATCGTTATGTTTCTTCTTCTCCATTTTTGTCAACACCAAGAGTAGCTACACATTGTCGTAGAATATTCACAATTGAAGTCATCTGGGCTAACATATTGTCGATCTTAGAGGAAAGCTGGGTGTGAACTGAATCAATTTTGAAAGATAGGTTGGTGTGAACCAAATCCATTTTCTGTAAAAGTGAACTATGTGTAACGACCCATTACAGGCCCAGTGGACCGCCCATACGGCCCACTGCCCCGATCGACCCAAGGCTATCCCGATCTTGGGCTCCCTCAAAGGGGCCTTTTCCCTCACGGGTTTTCCATAGGCGTCTTACGGGTTACTCATAGGATCTCCTCCTCCCTACCAAGGGGTTTCTTTCGCCTCTCCAGGACTCGATCCCATGACCTAGAGGATAAGTACATAGATATCAAGAGTCCTGGTACCTAGAGGATAAGTACATAGATATCAAGAGTCCTGGCCAGGACTCTTGATATCTATGTACTTATCCTCTAGGTCATGGGATCGAGTCCTGGAGAGGCGAAAGAAACCCCTTGGTAGGGAGGAGGAGATCCTATGAGTAACCCGTAAGACGCCTATGGAAAACCCGTGAGGGAAAAGGCCCTTTTGAGGGAGCTCAAGATCGGGATAGCCTTGGGTCGATCGGGGCAGTGGGCCGTATGGGCGGTCCACTGGGCCTGTAATGGGTCGTTACAATAAAAGGCGCCTTTTATTGTAACGACCCAAGGCTATCCCGATCTTGGGCTCTGACTATGGGCTCTCTCTGGAACTCTAGACTCTTCCCTCACAGGCTTTCCATAGGCATCGTTACTCATAAGCTACTCCAGCCCATGCACTGGAGTTTGTACCTCCCCAGGATCGAACCTAAGACCACATGGATATATAGGTACTTAGCACAATCCTGGTACCAATTGAGCTAGTCTAAATTTGACACCTCGACCCGTTTACAATAAAAATAGCAGCGGAATTTAAAATTTTCTTATAAAATGAAGGAAGGTTTCAAAATACATCACCATGAAATGTTTAAAAGTAAATAAATGATCATTCAAATGATATAACAAAATACAAAATATCATTCCTATGATCATGATCCAAAAATACTTGCAAAATAACATCTTCCTTCCAACTTCGTATGCATATGACTCCGGGCCACAATCAACGTCCTGGTCCGTCGCTCTTATCTGCATCACATGAAATAACTGAAACGCCTCTTCCCTTCATAATTTGAAAACGTGGTAAACTACAAAGTTGTAGCTCTATGTCTTATCTTAAATATCTCAAAATTTCAGATCATTTGGACATTTGAGTAAAAAGTTATGCCTATTCTCCCAACATGTGTCACTGGAGGAACGTCGAAACACACGAAACACTTCGGGGCACTTTTGGCTTACCTTCCACAATGATTTGAACAAAACTCAAAATAAAAAAGTTACACCTCTATGTATTATCTTTCTAATGTAAAGGGCCTCACCTCATTTGGATCAATATACAATTTATCATGAATTTAATCGTAATGCCGCTACAAAAGCACTACACATCATCTATAACCAACCATACTATAAATCATAAATCGAAACTCTTAACATCCAAACTATACCTAAACTTGACCAAGTAGTCAATAAACTTATGAAAACTTAAACCGTACCATACACCAGGCTTGGCTATTACAATCTCCCCTCCTTAGAGGAATTTCGTCCTCGAAATTGACGTCACTGCACGAACAACTCAGGATACTTCTCTCTCATCTCATCCTCCGGTTCTCACGTAGCCTCTTCAATCAAATGATTCCTCCAAAGGACTTTAACGATGCCGATCTCTTTGCTTCTCAACACTTTAACTTTGCGATCCAGAATCTGGACCGGAATCTCTTGGTACATCAAGTTCGGCGTTAAATCCAATGGCTCGTGGCGAAGAACATGGGAAGGATTCGCAATATACTTCCTGAGCATCGATACGTGAAAAACATTATGGACTCTGTCAAGATCTGGCGGTAGGGCTAACCTGTAGGCTCGATCACCAACTCTGTCCAAAACATCAAAGGGGCCAATAAATCTCGGACTCAACTTGCCCTTCTTGCCAAACCGCATCACACCCTTGAGAGGTGCTATCTTCAAAAACACGTGATCGAAAACCTCAAACTGCAAAGGTCTACAACGTACATCCGCATAGCTCTTCTGTCTCGACTGCGCTGTCTTCATCCTCTCTCCAATAACAGCAACTACATCAGCAGTCTGTTGGACCAACTCTGGACCCAACATCTTCCTCTCACAAATCTCATCCCAATACAAGGGAGATCTACACTTCCTGCCATAAAGTGCTTCGTACGGTGCCATCCCAATCGTCGCCTGGTAACTGTTATTGTACGTGAACTCCACAAGAGGCAATTTAGAATCCCAGCTACCAGAATAATCAATAGTGCAAGCTCTGAGTATATCCTCTAGAATCTGAATAACTCTCTCTGATTGACCGTCACTCTGAGGGTGATATGCTGTACTGAAAGCTAACCGTGAACCCATAGCTCTGTGCAAACTCTTCCAAAAATCTTAGGTAAATCTAGGGTCACGATCAGACACAATCGACACAGGGACACCGTGAAGTCTAACAATCTCTGCTATATAATCCTCGGCATACTGGTTCATGGAATACGTCGTCTTGACTGGGAGAAAATGCGCTGACTTGGTCAATCGATCGACAATAACCTAAATAGAGTTAAAACCTTTCTGCGTTCTGGGAAGACCAGTCACGAAGTCCATCGTAATATGCTCCCATTTCCACTGAGGAATCGGCAAAGATAGCAATGTCCCAGCAGGTCTCTGGTGCTCAATCTTCACCTGCTGACAAGTTAGACACTGAGAAATAAACATGGCAATGTCTTTCTTCATACCTGGCCACCAGTAGAGTCTACGAAGATCCTGATACATCTTGGTGCTGCCTGGATGTATCAAATATGGTGCGGTATGTGCCTCTTTCAAGACGTCTCGCCGAATATCATCACCAGTAGGAACACAAATACGACCTCTGAATGTCATCAAACCGTCTCCATTCACTCCAAATTCTGAATTACCTCTTTCCTCAGCCTTGGCTCTCAACTCTGACAACTGAACATCAACAGCCTGCTTTCTACGGATCATGTCCGTCAAAGTAGCCCGAATGACCAACGCTGAAAAGCGAGCAATGGTCCCCGGAACCACCAAAGCTATCTCCTCTCGCTGCAAGTCTAACAACAACGGCTGCTGAATCATCGAACTCAAAGAAGAACTCGATTTACGGCTCAAAGCATCTGCTACAACATCCGCTTTCCCTGGGTGGTAACTAATCGTCACATCATAATCTTTGACAAGCTCTAACCACCTCCTCTGCCGCATATTGAGCTCTTTCTGAGAGAACAAATACTTCAAACTCTTGTGGTCCGTGAAAATTTCACATTTTTCGCTATACAAATAATGTCTCCAAATCTTCAAGGAGAAAACCACAGCTGCCAGCTCCAAATCGTGCGTAGGATAATTCTTCTCGTAATCCTTCAACTGGCGAGAAGCATAAGCCATAACCTTTCCACGTTGCATCAGCACTGCACCAAGACCTTTCTTCGACGCGTCGGTATACACAACAAAATCCTCTGAACCACTGGGCAAAGCAAGAACAGGAGCTGTCGTCAACTTGTCCTTCAACTCTTGGAATGCACTCTGGCAATCATTGGACCACTCGAACTTCACAGTCTTCCTCGTCATATTGGTTAACGGCAGGGCAATCTTAGAAAAATCTGAGATGAAACGACGATAATAACCTGCCAACCCAAGAAAACTGCGTACCTCTGAGATAGTGGTAGGAATAGTCCACTTCTGAATCGCATCAATCTTTGCTGGATCAACAGCTATGCCATCCTTCGAAACAACATGGCCTAGAAAAGAAATCTGCTCTAACCAAAACTCACACTTCTTCAACTTAGCATACAACCTCTTCTCTCTCAACAACTGAAGAACAACTCTGAGATGCTCTGCATGACGCTCTCTGGTTTTGGAATAGATCAAGATGTCGTCGATGAAGACAATGACGAAGCTATCCAAATACGGCTTGAACACACGGTTCATCAGATCCATGAAAACTGAAGGAGCATTGGTCAGACCAAAAGACATCACAAGAAACTCATAGTGACCATACCTGGTCCGGAACGCTGTCTTAGGGATATCAGATTCCCTAACCTTCAACTGATTGTAGCCAGACCGAAGATCAATCTTCGAAAATACAATAGCACCTTGCAGCTGATCAAACAAATCATCTATCCGTGGCAACGGAAACTTGTTCTTGATAGTCACTTTTTTGAGCTCCCTATAGTCGATACACAGCCGCAACGACCCATCTTTCTTCTTGACAAAAAGAACCGGAGCTCCCCAAGGCGAAGAACTCGGTCGAATAAAACCCTTGTCTAAAAGATCCTGCAACTGCGTCTTCAACTCCTTCATCTCAGTAGGAGCCATCCTATACGGAGCCTTAGAAATAGGAACCGTACCTGGAGCTAGATCAATCACAAACTCAACATCCCTGTCCGGCGGCAAACCCGGCACATCATCCTCAAACACATCAGCAAACTCCCTCACAACATCGATATCATCTATATTCAACTTAATCATTCTATCCACATCCACAATCGAAGCCAGAAACACATCACAACCTCTACACAGCAACTTCTCAGCCTCAAGACAAGAAATAAAAGGAAGGACCAGCGAAGTACCTGCACTGGCGAGCGTACCTTCCCTATTGCCATCATCTTCCTTGGTCATCGTAAAGATGCGACCCTGCACCTTATCCTTGCTCGCTCCCCTTGGACAATCTTTAGCAATGTGGCCAGCCGTGCCACAACGATAACACATATGAGTGCCAAATCTGCACCCTCCTCGATGATGTCTGCTGCATTTAGGACACAGCGGCTTCTCAGGATCAACTGGAACTAGCAGTGGTCTAGGACTCGATTCCATCTTGCCCTTCCCTTTGAAACGATCCTTGCCTCTCTAATTCGATCCCTGGCCTCTCTGAGCAACAGCTTGATGCCTCTCCTGCCTCTCTCTGGCGATATCCTTCTCGTCTTGTTCGGCCAACAACGCCTTAGACAGAATCTCTTTGAAAGTCACAGCCTTGGACATGTTGATATCTCTCCTGATCTCAGCTCTAAGGCCTCGAATGAAATGAGCACCTTTATCTTTGTCATTTGAAGCAATATACGGAGCAAATAAACAACCCTCCTCGAACTTGAGAATGTACTCATCAACGTTCATGCCTCCCTGTCGAAGCTCCAGAAACTCAGTCACCTTCCTAGCTCGAAGTGCGTCGGGAAAGTACTTGTCATAGAACAGGTCTGTGAACTCTTGCCACTTCAAAGCTGAAACATCGACACCAACCTTAGTGGCATTCCACCAGATACGTGCAGCCTTTATCAACATGAATACTGCACAGCTGATCCTGTCTTTATCCTCATACTGAAGATGGTCGAAGATTGCTTCAAGCGCCTTGACCCACTCGACAGCCACTAACAGATCAGTGCTACCTGAAAATTCCGGTGGATCCATTCTCTTAAAAGCAGAAAAGACGGCATCAGTGCCAACTGCCTGAGCTACTTGGCCTCTACCCTGTCCTGTTCCTTGCAATCAAAGCAGCTGCTGAATCTGCTCGCTATGGACTTTGGCCTGCTCTTTAAGCAACATGCCGAACTCGTCGACAACTCTCGAGGAAGAACTATCCTCACCCTCTGACGCCTTACGCTTAGGAGGCATACTCTACAATGTGCTCACAAAAGACAAATCAATAAATAACAATGAATAGATGCAAAAGAAAACATACCCGGACAGTTGAAAGTAGACGAAGTCATATGCATTGGTCCGAAGAACGGTGCTCTGATACCACTAAATGTGACACCTCGACTCGTTTACAATAAAAATAGCAGCGAAATTTAAAATTTTCTTATAAAATAAAGGAAGGTTTCAAAATACATCACCATGAAATGTTTAAAAGTAAATAAATGATCATTCAAATGATATAACAAAATACAAAATATCATTCCTATGATCATGATCCAAAAATACTTGCAAAATAACATCTTCCTTCCAACCTCGTATGCATATGACTCCGGGCCACAATCAACGTCCTGGTCCGTCGCTCTTATCTGCATCACATGAAATAACTGAAATGAGTATAAAACTCAGCAAGTGGAACTCTTACATAGCAATGATACATAGTATATTCTGTAAAACATGGCTTTGAAAACATAAAATACCATCAACTCTGAAACATGTATATCGTAGCAATAGCATAACAATGAGATGGTATTTCTCTTTACTATGGTGGATTGATATCAATAGTAACTCTGTCTATGGTGCTCTTATCCCATCGATATAAATCGACAACTCTGAGGGATATAAGCCTATGGTCGTTGTTCAACTAATTGCATGCAATCTCTGACTATGTATCTATCAATCCATAAAACATTTAAACTCTTTCTTTGGGACATTTCATCAAACACTTTGATATTCTTTCTCTTTTGTATTCCCTTCTCAAAGTTGAGACATCAATTGCCTCCACAATATACAACAAAGATATCAATACATAATAGTGAATCAAATGAAGGGAATAACACAATAAAACCTTTGAAACACAATACATATATAATCATGTGAGCACAAGGGATGAATTTCCACTTACAAACCACAAGAACACCTTGAATCTATAATCTTGGTACAAAACCTACAACAATAAACCATGTATGGAACCATCAACAACTCAATAATCATAAACCCATATCAATTAATCCATAAAATCAACACATCACCAAACCCATGATTTCTCCCAACTCCAAAACCAAGAATAAACTAAACCAAAAGCTTACCTTAGCTTTCTTGAACCCAAAATTACCTTGCTCTCACTCCAATAATCCAACAAGAGGCTAGAATCAAGAGAACAAAAGAAAAAAAATGGAACCCTAGCTCACCCCTTGAGAGAAGAATCGAGAATGAGGGAAGAAATGAGAGAAAATAGAGCAACACTTGTATATAAGCACTTGAAACTCCAAAAACACGCTTTTTTAAAAAAATCGCTGGCCGCTCGGGTGGACATTTTTTTCCACGCGGGCGCGGAACTCTCGGCCAAAATACCAAATTTTCGAACAAGGCCCGCCCGGGCGCACAAACATTCCCGCCCGGGCGCGCACTCTGCGCACTGCCACTCCAAAGATCACTTCTGAAACGCCTCTTCCCTTCATAATTTGGAAAAGCGGCAAACTACAAAGTTGTAGCTCTATGTCTTATCTTGAATCCCTCAAAATATCAGATCATTTGGAATTCTGAGCAAAATGTTATGCCCATTCTCCCAACATGTGCCCATGGAGGAACGTCGAAACACACAAAACACTTCGGGGCACTTTTGGCTTACCTTCCACAATGATTTGAACAAAACTCAAAATAAGAAAGTTACACCTCTATGTCTTATCTTTCTAATGAAAAAGGCCTCACCTCATTTGGATCAATATACAATTTACCATGAATTTAATCGTAACGCCGCTACAAAAGCACTACACATCATCTATAACCAACCATACTATAAATCATAAATCGGAACTCTTAACATCCAAACTATACCTAAACTTGACCAAGTAGTCAATAAACTTATGAAAACTTAAACCGTACCGTACACCAGGCTTGGATATTACACTATGAGAACTGGATAATTGAGAAGTTGAGGTGCAGTTCTTTCTTATGGAGTCCAGCTCAATGAACATAGAGTGGACTTCTTTGGATAAATTCTTGAGATCCTTGACCTCTTCGTATTTTAGATTTTCAATGTCACTTTCTGTCGAGTCTTGACCTGAGAAAGAAGAGCTGCTGGTGAGATTCATAAGAATGTTGTCCATTTGAAACTCTTCTCCTATCTCCTTGGTTCAGCAATGTCTAATGATTCAACCAGTTGAGCAGGTTCAGTCTCGGACTCTGTAGAAACTGAAGGAACTTCTGTAGTAGGTGAATCTTTGTTCACTGAAGATGTTGGAGCAGGATGAAGAATTATAGATTCAGCAAAAATAATGTCTCTGGAATTACGACACTGGTAGTGGGAGATGATTCTTCAATGACTTCTTCATTCGATGTTGTCTTTTCCCCATCAGTTGATTCAGCAAGTGCGATGCTGTCAGTCACGATTTGAATGATCTGATCAACATCAATCTGCGGGGGCTTCCACAATTATGTCAGATGACACTGGCGCATGTGAAAGTAGTTCGACTGAGACTTCAGGTGAGATAGCAACTTTGTTAGTGGAGCTGGATGAAGGGTCTGAGCAGCTTTTTCCTGCCGGTGATTGGTCCAGAGGGATTTGCTACTCTTGGTATCAACTGGAATGAAAAGTTGTTGGTTCATTTCCTAGAATTTGATTTGCATTTGAAGAGTAGCTCAAATCTACATCCATCTGAGTCAATGTGGCCCTGTCATCGTAAGAAGTTTGGCAAGTGGGATCTTAATTCTTCTTCAGTTCCTCACAAATCATAATCAGTTTCTTGATGCGCATGAGGTTAAAGAATGAGTCTCGTCTTTCCATAGCATGCGTGACTGAGACAGCTTTCATGGATTTCATGAACATCTTCTCCAAAGCAATAAATTTCTTCAGAGTGTCTTTATTCTTTAGATTTCTTGCAGGAGTGGCTGTCCTGAACTGACACCATTCATCATAAAACTTGAATTTTCTTTCAGCATATTCATTTGTCTCATCCATTAAGAGGTCGATTTTGAGTTTGGACAGCAAATTGAGATAGCAACTGCTCAGCTTCTTCCAGTTTCTCTCTCCCTTTCCCTTCAGATTGTTTGGACGTGTAATAAGAAGCTAGCCCAGATCATGTACATTCGATTGGATCTCTAATAACTACTCTTTTTTGTCTAGCTGCTGGTAGAATGGTAGGTAGAGCATCTGTTTGAAGAGGAGGAACCAATCCAACCAGTTTCAGCTTTTCTTTGTGAGGACTACAAGTGCCTTTGACAGTTGGTTCAGCAGCAGTAATTTAAGAGTAAGTCAAGCTCTTCGATGGCATCTCTTTTTCAGTATGTACTGAGACCAATTTATCAGGTGAAGAAATCGGTTTGGTCTTTGTGATTCTGGCTTTATTTATCACTGGGGGAGGTGTAATATTGGTATCACTCCAAGGAATGATAAGTTTTCATCTTGGGATTGGGATTAGTAGCCTTAGACTGACCAGATTTGGCCGTGGAAGCAGCTGTTTTGGATGGTGTTTTCAATTCCTTCTTCACTTCGACTAGTCTGACAGCAAGATGCTTGGGTCTGAGAGTGAATTTTTGATGATGCATCCAGTAGTCTTGTTTTGTGAAGGATCTGTGATTCACTTATAATCACACTGGTTTCTTCAACGAGGCGGCTGAAAGAAATAGCGAATCCAAAATATTACTTGGTCAACTGAACCATTGCTTTCAGAATAATGAAGAAAGCAGAAGACCAGTTTACTTGAATCCCTTTGATAATGGCAGTCATGACATGAAATTTTTCCAAATTAATCATAACAAAAGTTCCAGCCTTGGCCAATTGGGACTTGGTCACAATGTCACACAGAATTTGATATTCCCGCTTCATTTTCTTTTTGGGAGTAGAAATATTGATGGCTTTCCCAAAGGCAAAGAAGAGAGTCATCATCTCTTCAATATCAGCTGCCTCAAACGAAGAGGAATTAATTAAACCTTCAGAGGGCAACTGAATAAATTCTCGAAGAAACCCTCATCGATTATGATTTCATTCCGTTGATAATGAACGTAAGTTCCCTTGTAGCGGTTACGACTCCTCTATCAAAAATGTTGAGAAGCTCAAGAACATAAATGTTTAAGGACAGACACGAAAATGACTTTAACCCTGAAAATTTGACTGCTTTGAAAACATCTGTGAAAGAAGCATATCCCATGGCGTAGATAGAGTTTAAATCCCATTCATTACGTAAGAAGGTATTGAGATTCTTGCCATTTGAATATTCTTTCTAAAGATGTCGAGAAAAATGAGAAGAAAATTGCGATTGGAATCAAAAGAATTTAGAGAGATTTGCAGAAATTCAAACTGAATGTAAAGAGTATAAAGGGTCTAGACTGAGTATATGTACTGAGACTTTTGAAATTTCTTTTGCCACTTGATATTAGTTGACTATTGACCGATATATTTCAAATTCCCTTTTGCCACGTGGCAAAAGGGAATTTTTAAATAAATCGGTCAATAGTCAACTAATATTTATAACCAACTAAACTAAATTTAGAATTTAGTCACTAAATGATAAGATCAGTTATTTCGAGAATAAACTGTCTGATTTAGTTGGTAAACTAAACTGACATGCAGTTGAGTTCGAGGATAACAGACTTTTGTCTTATCAGTCGACATTCATTAACCCAAAATTCCATCTAAATACGATATTAAGATAAATCAATGAGTCATAAGACATTTCTAAAGAAAGAAAACTTAGTATCAGGTAGAGGTTTGGTGAAAATATCAGTCGCTTGTTATTTATTCGAGACATATTCCAGCCTTATGTCCTTCTTCAATGTATGATCTCTGACGTAATGATATCTAGCATCTATATGTTTGGTCCTGGAATGTAAAATTGAATTGTAGGTGATCGTTATTGTACATGTAATGTCACAGAAGATTAGAGATTATTGCGTTGTGATCGCATAGTTTCACAATTGTTATTGAATCCAGAGCCGTTGAGCACAACAAATGCCTGCTACTAAGTATTTTTCTTCAATTGTAGATGTTGCAATGGAAGTTTGCTTCTTGCTGAAGCATGAGATCAGTCTATCTCTTAGAAATTGACATGATCTACTGGTACTTTTTCTATCAAGCTTGCATCATGCATTATCTGCATCTAAATATCCCACTAAATTGAAAGAGTAATTTTTACATATCATAGGCCCACATTTTTTGTGCCTTTTAAATATTTAAGAATACGTTTGACAGCTAAATAATGAATGTTTTTAGTATATGACTGAAATCGATCACACATAAAAACAGCAAAGACAAATTAGGTCGACTGACAGTTAGGTACAAGAAGGAACCTATTAAACCTCGATACATGGTTACCTCAACTCATATCCCCTCTTCATCTTTGTCTAGTTTGACTGATGAATTCATTAGGGCCGATGCTGTAGAGCACGTTTCCCTACAAAATTTCTTTAGTAGTTTCTTTGTATAATTAATTTGGCTGATGTAAATACCATTTTATAATTGCTTCACTTGCAGTCCAAGAAAGAATGTCAGTTCACCCATCATACTCATCTCAAACTTGTTCTGCATTAGTGCAACAAACTTTTCACATAGTTTGGAGTTAATTGACCCAAAGATGATATCATCAATTAGATTTGGACTAGTAAATCGTGCACTCTTTTTGTGAATATCTTATCCACAGTGCCTATAACAAAACCATGTTCTATTAAAAATTTATATAAAGTTTCAAACCAAGCTCTTGGAGCCTGTTTTAAGCCATGTAGAGCTTTGTTTAAATGATAACATGATTTGGAAATAAATGGTTGATAAAACATGATGGTTATTCGTAAACCTCTTCTTGCAATTTTTCATTCAATAATGCACTATTCACATCCATTTGATACACTTTGAAATTCTTGTAAGAGGAATATGCAAAGAAACTTTCAGATGGCTTCCAATCTGGCTACTGGTGCATAGGTTTCATCATAATCAATTCATTCTTCTTGTCTGAATCCTTGAGCCATCAGTCTTGCTTTATTTCTTACCATAGTTCGATCATCATTGAGTTTGTTCCGGTAGACCCATCGTGTACCTATAACTGATTAATGGGAGGATCTTGGAACTAAGTTCCAGACAAGATTTCTGGTAATGTGATTGAGATATTCTTGCATAGAATCAATCCAGATACTGCTTATTAGTGCCTCGTCAACCTATTTTGGTTCAATATTAGAAATAAATGTAGCATATAAAAATTTATTGATCATCTGCCCTCTGTTCTTATAGGGGCATGTGGATTATCTATTACCAAATTGGGAGGATCATTCTTGTTCCACCTATAATAGGGTTCAATAGTAGTGTTTTGTGGAACTCAATCAGTTGAATTGGGTTGTGTTAAGCTGTGTTGACATCATTCTGAGTTGTATCAGTTTGGATCTCATCATCCCTTTGTAGGTCAACACACTGGTCAACTGGAGCGTCAGTTTGTCTAATTTGTTTGCCAAATATCTCAGGTTCTGGAGATTGAAGTGTTCTTTTGGTAATAGTTGTGTCTTTCTCACTTTTATCTTCCAGAGTGATTTATTCAAATCGATTGGTCAGTTTCATTGTATCAGTTGGATATTCAGATTGACACTGTTTCATCATATAAAATATGAACAGATTCTTCAACATTTAAAGTGTGTTTGTTAAATACACGATACACTTTACTAATTGATGAACAACCAAGAAATATACCCTCTTATGACTTAGCATCAAATTCTGTCAGATGATTTTTACTGTTGTTGTGAATGAAACATTTCCGGCCAAATTTTTTTAGACAAATACGGGTTGCTTGCCATGCCAGATCTCATAGGGTGTCTGGCACTGTTTCTTATTAATCATTTATATGTTCTTAGTATAGCATGTGTTCACTACTTCGGCCCAAAATCTTTGAGAAATTCCAAAATTATAAAGCATTGTTCTGGCAATCTCTTTAAGGGTCATATTCCTTCTCTCAATAACTCCATTTTGCTGAGGTGTTCTACCTACTGAGAACTCATGCTTGATTCCATGATTTTATAATAATACAAAAAAAGTTTGACTAACAAATTTAGTTCCTCTACCAGACCTGATTTTTTCAAATCTTTTTCATTTTTCATTTAAAAGTCTTTTGAAAGTTTTGATAAGTTGAGTAGCAGTTTGATCTTTTGATTTTAATAATACGACCCAAGTGAATCTTGCGAAATCATCATCAATAACTAGAGTGTATTTCATTTTCCTAAACATATGACTGGGATACGACCGAATAAGTCCAAGTGCAACAGTTCCAAACTTCTGATTGATGAGTTACACCATTTAATTTTTAAAGATGACCTAACTTGCTTCCCAACTGACATGATGGACATTCTTTGTCTTTTGAAAAATCAATTTTGGATAGAACTTTGACCACATTAATTTTAATCAGATTTGTAATGACTTTGAAATTTAAATGATTTAACCTTTTGTGTCGTAACCAGTTCCTTGAAGAGTTGAATGCTAGAAAGCATACTGATTAATTCGGTTGAGTGGTCCAACCGACTTTTTTTTGTTACCATATCTGTCACTTGTCATTATAATATATCCAAAAGTATTTCTGACAGTACAATTAAACTTACTGAACTCAACTGAATAATCTTGGTCACATAAATGACTTATACTTATTAAGTTATATTTGAGATTTTCTACAAGTAATATATCTTCAATGATAATGTTACAATGGATAAGCTTACCCTTACCCACGGTTATACCTTGAGAAGAATAATTTGATCTTAGGTCCAGTAAACTCAGTGAGTTCGTCCAGCAGTTTAGCTTCTCCATTCATCTGTCTTGAACATCCATTGTCTAGGTACCATTCTGACTTCTTAGCTTGTTCAGTTTTAGTGTCCTGCAATCACAAATGAATAAACATTTTGTACTCATACCTATTTGGGTTTAGACGGGATTAGTCCTTTTGGAACCCAAAAATGGATCAACTTAATTGTCTTTCCATTGGTTGTGTTCCAAATAGTTTGTGAGTGAACAAGTGTGTTATGTGTTTTGCGTGCAGTAGAGACCACGTGTTGTTTACCTTTTCCAACTTTATTGGTCAGCCTATATTGTTTCTAAACATGTTTGCAATTAAAATAATTTTTAGGTTTACTTTTCATTGAGTTATGCTTGGCTGAACTGGTTTGAAAGAGCTTCCACTTAGGCTTAACATTGGAACTCTCAAGTACATAACCAATATCAAATTTTTTATTTTGTTCATATTCTCAATAGGCTTTTCAACTTGATGGATACGTTCTTGATGTTCATGTATCATATTGGCTCTCACAAAGTGAATATATTTCCCTTTGCATACATTTAGTTTTGGTTGAGTACTAGTTTTAGGAATGTATTCCTTGTTGCTGAAACCGAGACCGGTTTTGTCTCCAACATGTTTCTGCAACTCTTGCATTTCAGCTAAAGTAACTGAAGACTTATTCCAGGATGAAACTAGTTCAGATAACTACAAATTTTCAATTTTAACCTTTTGGTTCTCATCCTGTAGCTTTTCATTCTCCGTGCTTAATATAGTAGTCTCTGCATTTATACTCAATATTCCAATAGACTGTTCCCAGTCAGTTTCAGTCGTGTTATCTGACAGTTCATTTTGCTTGGGTTTAATTTCATCGAATGACAGAGAAAGTTTTTAATACTCATTTACCATGTCATAAAGTGCATTGACAAGGTCTTATCGCGAAAAATCAGATGAGGTGAAGTCAAATACCTGTTTACTGGAAGATTCCAGCTCAATATCATTTTCCATTAAGCAATTTATTTCTTCATTATCACTAGAGCTGATTGTGTCTTCTGATTCAGATGATCCAGAATCCGAATCAGCTCATTTTGATTTGCTCTCTTCAGTTACCATCGCCTTTTGATCATTGCCTTTTTGAGAATTTATTTTCATCTTTAGATCTTCTTTTGTCGAAAGATCTTTTGCCCTTGTCAGATGATATCATGTCATCCTCATTTGATTTAGGGCATTCCGCTATGAAGTGACCAGTTTTTACACAGTTGAAACAGACATTGGAGTCATCAATTGACCATTTCTTTTGATAAGATTTTTGATTGAATTTTGAAAATTTCCTTGATTCTTCATTAGAAATTTCTCGAATTTCTTTATGAATAGTGATATAGCATCATTAATTAACTGTTTAGCTGATTTTTCTTTCTGAAACCCATGGTTCCAGTTTCATTGTCGTTAGGGCTTTAGTCAACTGAGAGGTAGGTTTGCACTAGAAGACTTTGTTAATACAAGTAGTTTTCAAGATCCCGATTCATTTTTTCTTAAACACTGCCAAACTGAAACTTCTAGTAACTCAACTGATTAATAGATAGTCTGAAAACTGCTATAAATATGTAATACATAATGATACCAACTAAGGACGAAATGATCCTTGAATGATCAGATACAATTCTTTTAAGGTTTGCTGAACTGATTTAGTTTTGCTTAGGTATATGAAGGATTTTGAGGAATTAATGAAATGACTTTTACTTTTTTACTTTGAAATTCTACTTTTTTTTATATCCATTATTTTGAAACCAACAATTGAAAATAACTTTAACATTTTCATAAATCAAAATAATTTAACAATATAAATCTCAAGTGCATAAAATCCCTAAAATTGTAACTTACCAAAAATTGATTTCTTCCTTTAACATTATCAAAATTGACTTCAAAATAAAGTATAAAATCTCTAATAAAATCTCTAACAAAATCTTTTAAACTTTTCCTATCAATCTAGTGCGGAAATAAATGTCCCTCGGAGGTGTACTGCGGTACTCGATCCACTCAAGTGTCAGCGTCTCCCTCAATATCATCATCACCTGCAGCATTCAAACATAGTAAGTCTATTGACTCAGCATGTTCTAAACATAAATAGAAAATAATATATATACAAGCACATGCATTAAAATGATACTTTTATTTAAAATAACTTTTAAGCATAAATATATCATATATCGTAAAATCATAAAATCGTAAAGCTTTGCATACTTTACCATTTTGGATGAAGTTTGATCATTGAAAGTGACTAGCCTTTTATCCTCTGATCGACTGATCAGTCATAGCTCATCATAGTGCATGGGGACGGGCACTAGGCACCGCCATGGAAATAAGAACGTCAGACTCCATCCGGGGCCTTGTCCTGTAAACGGGCTCCCTCTAGGCCTTTTCCCTCATGAAATTCTCATAAAATTGTAAGTTCACAGTTCCTTCTTAAAACGAATCCCCCACATATCCTCTATCCTTTTGTCACAGTCAATTCATATCCTGCAAAATATTTTTCCTTTTTCCTTTTTAAACCAGAAAATATCATGACTTTCCAAAAATAACATTTTAACAGTAAAAATTGCATAGATGTACCATAAATCATAAAATTCCATTTTTTCATCAAATTCATCATTTATCATACGTTATGACCTTCGGGACACTGTCAGACCTTTTGAACCTACCCGGGACGCAAAATAACCATTTTACCCCTGGACTCCAAAATTCTCGATTTTGACTTTTTCTTACATTTATTAATTCGAGCATATATCATAATATCATATAAGCTTAAATTTGACTTCTAATGTTTTTCTTAGACATAAACTCGTGTCTTTCGATTTAATAACTTAATGACTAAACCATGAAGTCTTTTTAACCCGAATAAATTCAAAACTTAATATTTTCTTCCCAAATTTTAAACATAAAATTTTCATCCCTAAATTAACATGACATCCTAAAATACACTCATAAACATTTCTTAGGCGTAAAATTAAGCTCCTCAACTAATTTCTGAATTTTTTTTTAAAACTTAACCGTGCGTCCCGTTTTTAACCCGTATCAACTCAAAACTTAACCAAACTAGAACCATAGCATATTAACACCTTACTAACCCCTTTTCATCCCAAATAAATCCAATTAAAACCTTTGTACAACCTAAAAAGCTACTGAAAATTCTGCACTCCTTTCCGACACCCTAGCTCGAACCAATCATATGTCCCTTCGTTCCTAGCCCTCTACCGACCCATGCATCCCCTAGCTCACCCAAATAGACCTTATGTAACCTTCCTAGGACCATGACCAAGCCCTTAACAACCTACTAGAGAAGCCTCTACAGCCCATGCACTTGTGAACGCATAAACCATCACCTACAAGCCTTGTGCGGCCAACCCCTAGCGTCCATGCCCTAGCCCTTGCAGCAGCCATCCCTTAGCCTATCTAGGACCATCATACACCCCTCTTGAGGCCTTTGGACTTGACCCACATGCAGCACACATCCTTGCCCTTCTAGCACTCAAATTCAAAAACCCTAGTTTATTTAAAACCCAATTTCGTTCATCATGACACCCTATCATGTCCAAACCTTAAACATGCACCTAAGGACTCTTAAACATGTGAAAAAATTTCCCTTCCCATAGACCTACCATGGCAGCCCCTTTGTGCATCATGACCATGAATTTAGAAACACAAAAACTCAAGTTTTGTTCATGTTATGCCATAAAAACGAAAATAAAAGGAGGATTAAATATTTTTCATGCAAACATGATTAAACACACATAATATGATTTGAATGGTGCAAAAATAAGGTTTAGAAATGTGCCTTTGCGTTTAAAACGCTCGAAATACTAATACCGTAGCGGTGGAAGTCGGTGACTTACGAAGGACGATTTTTATTTTTTTCTACCATTTTTCTTGTCAAAACCTCACAAAAAACCCACCTTAAGATGCAAGAGAGTCGAGTGATCATTGTTGGAAGGAAGAACGTTGAAGAAAATCGAAGAACGGACGAAAAAAAAATTCAAAACTTCACCTTGCAAGCCCTCTGGAATGGCTGCCGTTCTTCAATGTTTCGGCCATCATGATTTCGTTATTTTATGTGTGTGTGTGCGTGTGTGTGTGTGGGTGTGTGTAGATGTGTGTGTTTACGTGTTTAGGTGTGTGTAGTACTCTTTTAAAAAGAATTTAAAAAGGTTTTTGAAGGATCGGTTCGGGGCACCTTTGAGGTGCTTCAAACACAATATTATCCAAGAGCTGCAATTGTTCGTGTCCTAAGGACGAAAACATCGATAAATTAGATCATGTTTGGTTTTAAACCAAGCGAAAAATACCCGAAATAATCCTTTGTTAAGAAATCTGATACATTTTAAAAGTTTTTAAATTGTGTAAACTGATTAACTGAAATAAGGAGAATCAGTTCGAGCTTGTATCGGTTCAGTTATAGTTAGAACTGAACTAATATCAGCTAAACTGATCAAATAAGTTTAAAGCAAAAGTTAATCAGTTAAATTCACAAGATATGTTTATGGATGTTTGGAGACTTCAACTGCTCCTATGTCACCTCTTCTACCTCCTCGGGTAGGATACACTAGAAGAATTTGATATATGCAATACCTTGTATAAACTCACTCAACTTAGGACTTAATCTACTGCCTAACTGAACTCCTAGTCTAGACTGGAGGCAGCACATTCAAGCCAACACTTGTTTAACGTCTCTGTGTCAAAGACTACATACACAAGTTTTACGTCTTTGTGCAAGACGATATTTGAGTGGTGGTGGTGTGTGTGTGAGAACTTGTAGAGCCCAAAATCAGTACACGTAAATTACATGCATTTATTTAATTTTTAATTTATTTAATAAAATTTTAAATGATTTTTGAGATGCAAGATTTATGAAATTGCATTATTTTAAATTATTTATCTTTATGCGATGCACGTTAAAATGTTTTCTTGAGTTTCATATTTCAGGCGATTATTCGATGCGGGATCGAGAAAAAGAGACCAACGATAATTTGGGCAATTTTAAAACGTGGTATTTTATTTTATGTCAAGAAAGTGACATTTTAAATGATTTATTAAGTTTTTAGCATTTTAAAGTATAATTTAATTATTTGGTGATTTTAATATTTTAAGCCTTTTAAAATATTAAGTTGAATTGTTGGATATTTTAAACTTGGAAATTTGAGACATGAGTATTTTATTAAATTGGAGTATTAGCATTCTAATTAACTTGTAATTGGTTATTATATATTTAATTAAGCATAATTAGCCTTAATCACACGTTACCATTTTTACACAAAAAAACACGCACACACACACTTTTACACACACTATTACACGACTCACACACATTCATATTTCCTTTTGCCTTGTTTTAAACTTGGAGAGCAAAACCTAGTATTCATAGAGAAAACATCAGCAGCCACTCCCCTTCAAATTTTTCCAGAAATTTTCGTTGGGTTTCTTCAAGAAAATCGAGCCACAAATCGTTCCGGATCGACCTTCGCATCTTCCCCGCTTTGGTGTCGTCGTTTCGGTAACTTTAAAAATTAAAGGCATGTATAATCTTTTGTTTCTGCATCTATCTTGTTATATTATATGTTCTTATGTTTATTATGCGTAAAAATCAATGTATGTTGTAAAAAGTTTGAACAAAAATTTGTTGGATCGGTTTTGAAACGATTTTAGATATGATAACTCCAAATTTACTGTCATTTTAAATACTGCAACTTTTTGGTCGATTTTCTGGAAAAAACTTTCAACCCATAATGATACCTTCGATTTGACTGTAAATTCGAAATATTTGGATAAGAAATGAGTGAGTTATAATCGTTTTCGTGGAACTGCTTAAACTTCGATTTTCTGAAAATGCGTTCTTGATGTGTTCTTGAAGTTTTTTTGTTTCAGGCTTCATTGGGAATCGACGGGTGATCGCTACTATGTTTAAGTATGTTGCGTATGATGTTGGGATAGTTTTTGGTGTGTCGGATAGCGTCGATAGGCACTTGTTTGCATTAGAAGTCGTAGGATGCGTTTTGGTTTAAAATGCCGAGTTCACGGATTGGGTTGCGTTGTTTGTGATGCGTAGTTGTTTTGAGGCATTTGTTTGAGTTTGAATAAGTGTTGCTAGGATGAGTCTCGAGGCATTGGTTCACGGTCCGTATGATCGAGTTAGGAGGAATAAGCCATAAGTTTAGTGTTTCTCCCTTGGTTTGTAATTCCAGCAATTACACGAACCCGAAGCCGGACCCTGGCACAGGGTCCGTGCACTTTTTTCTTCAAAATTCGAATCTCCAGCACCTACACGGACCCCGACACGGACCCATACACGGGGTCCGTGTCCTTTTAAAAAAACATTTTTTTAGGGATTGTTTTGGGGTTTGATGTTATGATTTAGTACGATGATTAAACGAGATCAAGTCCCAAGAGATTTAGAATGTTTTGTCATTTTTGGGTGTGAGCATGACTATACGTCTACTTTATGCAAGATAGGTGTTCGAACTCATGTTAGTATGTGCAGCAGTGGCCCCAAGCGAGATCCAACGAATCCCTCAACGCCACGTAAGTATGTTCGACGTCCAAAAGAAAATATTTTAAGTTTCTGAGTTATGCTAAATGTCTTATGACCAAATTATGAACGGGTTTGGAAGTCGATGAACATGGCAGAGGACCTCTCCACCTCGGTAAAGCACGACCGGGTTTAGATCAGAATTGGAAAGAGGTAAAGCATGAGCAGGGACCAATCCACCCTGTAAAGCATGACCTGGGATCTCATGTATGTGGCAGTGGATTTTCCATTTCAGCCCAATACTGTGGTTTAGTCTGATCAGACACATTTATGTTTGGCTCACTTGCTTTGAAACATATCTCTACACAAAATGATGAAGTTTATTTATGTTCAGGTATGTATGAAGCAAGCATGTTTATGAAAAGTTTTATGATGATGGCACGTCTACATTTATGCTATTACGTTCAAGTTTCAAATATGCTTATGAAATTACGTTCAAGTTTAAAGTATGTAAGCCCTACTTTAAAGATACATGTGGTTTTATTACGTATTACTTGTTATATCCAGTTTATAGGTGTTGAGTCTTTAGGCTCACTAGACTTTATCGATGCAGGTGAGGATGACTTTGAGGAGACGAGGGGTGGGGACCAATGAGCCGGCTTGGACTGCGCAGGAGGCTAAACCCGAGGACCACCCATGTTTTAAGATTTTATGCATGACGATTTTTAATACTCTGATTTCATGAAGTGGTTTATGATGTTTAAACAACTATTACTTTTGGCAAACTTGGTTTTGGTTGTTTTTATTGCAAATGTTTTTAGACTAGCAAGTTATTTTAATGCAAATTTGAAAGTTTATTTTGTATTTAAGAAAATTTTTATTTTTCTACAAATTTTAAATAGTTTAAAAGTACGGTACGTTACAGTTGGTATCAGAGCGGTGTTCTTGTAAAGGGTTATGCCTACTGCCAGTTGCGAGAAGCTCAGAAGTCACACCTCAAGTCTGTAAGTTTTAAAGTTTTAAACTCATTCATGTAATATGTATCAAGTCATGATTTCAGCATGTGCATGTTTAAGTTCAAATTACGTGCATCTTATGATATTGATATGATGTTCATGCATGTTGGGTTTACGTGTTGGGTAAATATTGGAACAGTATTCCTCCCAGATGTAGGATTGTGCGTGAAGCAGGCGATGAGAATAGGGAAGCCCAGGATGGATAGAGGGTCACCCCTCCTCGTCCACCCCCAGATATGCAGGCTCAGATGCTTGCATGAATGACCCAGTTCTTTGCACAGTTTGTGGGGAACCAGACAGCAGTAGACACAGGGGCGAGGCCCAGACCGTAGGCTGTATATGAGAGGTTTAAGAGGATGGATCCGAACGAGTTCTCGGGGACTACTGACCCGATGATAGCGGAATGATGGATTAAGTCCATCGAGGTAATCTTTGCATTTTTGGAGCTGCAAGATGCAGACAGAGTTAGATGTGCCACCTTCTTGTTGACTGGAGACGCCAGGATTTGGTGGTAAAGCGCGTCAGCGTCAGTAAACTTACAAACACTGACGTGGAATGGGTTCAATGAGGTTTTCTACTCCAAGTACTTCACTGAAGAAGTACGCTCCCGCCTGACCAGGGAGTTCATGTCGCTGTGACAGGAAGACAGCAGCGTGGCAGACTTCGTCAGGAAGTTTGAGAGGGGGTGTCACTTTTTGCCCTTGATTGCAAATGATGCCCGGGAGAAGCTGATGCATTTTATGGATGGGTTACGGCCGATCTTGCGCCGTGATGTTCGAGTTGCTGACCCTACGACTTATGCAGTTGTCGAGTCGAGACTTTGGCGGCAGAGCAGGACCAGAGGGACATTGAGGTCGATAGGCAGGGCAAGAGGCCCTATCAGGCACCTCAGCAGTAGCTACAGCAGCGAACTTAGTTTAAGAGGTCTTTCCCAGGACAGCAGGGGAAGAGACCATTTCAGGGACCGCCAAAAGGCAAGGGTCCTATTCCTCAACAGAAGGCTCCTAAGAGACCCGGTGAGTACCCAGTGTGCTCGAAGTGCAACCTCCAGCATCCTGGAAAGTGTTTATTTGGATAAGGCAAATGCTTCAAGTGTGGAGCCAGCGATCATATGTTGAGAGACTGCCCGCAGTGGAGGCAGCCGACCCAGGGAAGAGTGTTTGCCATGCAAGCAGAGGAGGCGAACCTAGATACGACCATGTTTACTAGTAACTTATTTAATTCAGCACCGCATAATTTTTGCCATTCATGTTTCGATTTTATATGGGATTATTAGTGTGCTAGTTAGTAATTTTGGTGACTGGGTGTAGAGATTTCTAATCTGCTTGAGGTTAAGATTAGAATTTTTGGGATATAAGTTTTTGTGTTGTACCAACGTCTTTCAAGAAATATTTTCATAAAGAGAGTAGCCACGAAGGCCTTGATAGAGAGGTGGAGTTCGATATTGATCTTGTGTCAGGCACTGTGCCAATCTCTAAGGCACCGTACCGACTAGCTCCAGCTGAGACATTAGAGCTCAAACAGCAGATTCAAGAGCTTCTTGACAAGGAATTCATTCACCCTAGTTTCTCACCATGGGGCGCACCAGTACTCTTCATAAATAAAAAGAATGGGAGCATGAGGTTGTGTATCGATTACCGAGAACTGAACAAGATAACGATCAAGAATAAATACCCACTTCCAAGCATCGAGGATTTGTTTGATCAGTTCCAGGGAGCTACATTGTTCTCTAAGATAGATTTTCGATCAGAGTATCATCAGCTGAAGGTAAAAGATGCAGATGTTCTTCATAAGTCATCCTTCAGGACTAGATATGGGCATTACGAGTTCTTAGTGATGTCATTCGGACTGACGAATGCTCCAGCGATTTTTATGGACTTGATGAACCGAGTATTCAAGCCCTACCTAGATCAGTTCGTCATAGTGTTCATGTAGAGCCCAAAAATCAGTACACGTAAAACCCATGCATTATTTAAATTGTCAATTCATTTATTTAAATTTAAAATGAGTTTTAGCGATGCGTGATTTATTTAAATGCATTACTTTAAATTATTTAAGTTTATGTGATGCATGTTAAAATGTTTTCTCGAGTTTCATGTTTCAGGCGATTATTCGATGCGGGATCGAGGAAAAGAGACCGATGACGATTTTGGACAATTTTTAAATGTGGTATTTTATTTTAAGTTAGAAAGGGGTATTTTAAATGCATTATTTAGTATTAGTATTTTAAAATCCGAAATTATTTATTAAGCGGTTTTATAATTTTAAAACTTTTAGAGTTGAGCAAATATGCATTTTATTTAAATTAGGGAATTTTATTAGAGTGTGTAGTAATTTACTATTTTGATTAATTTGTTAATTGATTTAGTATTTTGAATTAGAGTGTTAATTATTAATTAAGCCTATTTTTCTCCTAATTAACACTAAACGCACGCACACACACACTTTTACACACACTAATACACGACTCACACACACAATTCAGATTTCAGAAATTATTTTAAGAGAAATCTAGGGTTATTGGTCTAGAGAGCAGCCGCCCCTTCTCTTCATCTTCTCTAGCAATTTTTGTGAGTTTTCTTCAAAGGAAAACGAGCCACTAATAGTTCCGGATCAAGCCTCGCTCCGTTCCCGCTTCGGTATCGTCGTATCGTGAGTTTTCATATCAAAAGGCACGTACATTCTGTTTTTCCTCCATCGATCTTGTCATAGTACTTATGTTGATGTTTATTATGCGTAAAATTCATGTATGACGTTCTTAGTTTGAGAAGAAAATTGGTTGGATCAGTTTTGAAATAATTTTTAGATCCAAATTCTCATTTTTCACAGTATTTTCAAAACTGCGATTTTTCGGTCGAAAATTTGGAAAAACTTCCAACATATGAAATGTAGAAATTTTCGCTACCTTCGATTTGATATAAAATTCAAATTATTTGGAGAAATATTGAATGAGTTATGGTGATTTTCGTGGGACTGCTCAGACTGCGTTTTTTGTAAATTATGTTATTGATGTGTTCTTGAAGTTTTATGGTTGCAGGCTTCGTTGGGGATCGACGAGTGATCGCTGCTGCATTTAGGTAGGTCATTAATGATGTTGGGATGGTTATTGATGTTTCGTTTCATGTCGTTAGGCAATTGGGCGAATGAGTAGTCGTAAAAATCGTTTGATGTCAAAAGACGGGTTCACAGGTTATTGTGTCACTTGTTATGCGTGGTTGTTTTGGGGGAAATGCATAGGCTTGAGTCAATACTATGGTATCCTAGGATGGATCTCGAGGTGTCGGTTCATAGTTCGTACGATCAAGTTACGGAGATTAAACATCATGTGTACAGAATTTCCGTTGGTTCACGTCAACAGTACTTACAGGGACCCGTACACGGACCCTGGCACAGGGTCCGTGCCCTTGTTTCTTCTGAAGTGTCTTTTTACAGAGTCTACATGGACCTAGGCACGGGGTCCGTGTCCTTTCTTCTTTTCGGTGTGTCATTCCAGTACCTACACGGACCAGGAGCCGGACCTGGGCACGGGGTCCGTGTACCTTCATTTTTGGGAAAAATTTTAGTGATTTATTTGGGGTTTCAGGTCATGGTTTAGTACGAAGATTAAACGAGGTCAAGTCCCGAGAAATCTAGAATGTCATAAGACATTTATTTGCTTCGGTGGTGAGCACGAATACCTACGTCTAAGTATGCAAGATAAGTGTTTGAACTCATGTTAGTTTGTCCAGCAGTGGCCCCAAGCGAGATCCAACGAATCCCTCAACGCCAAGTAAGTATGTTGACGTGCAAAAATAAAATACTTTTAAGTTTTTGAGGTATGCTAAATGTCTTGTGACCAAAATTATGTAAGGGATTGGAAAGCGGTAAAGCATGACCAGGGACCAATCCACCCCTGTTAAATCATGAACGGGTTTAGATCAAGATTGGAAAGCGGTAAAGCATGACCAGGGGCCAATCCATCCATTAAATCATGAACGGGGATCTCATGTATGTGGCAGTGGATCTTCCCTGTCAGCCCAGTACTGTGGTTTAGTCTGATCAGGCGTATTTATGTGTGGGTCACTTGCTTTGAAACATGCCTCTATGCAAAATGATGAAGTTATGTATGTTCAAGTATGTACTAGTATGCAAGTATGTTTAAGAAAAGTTTCTCGTTATGGCACGTGTATGTAATGTATGTAAGATCAATCTTTTACACGCATGTTAATGTTCAATTATGTATGTTCTATTTTAAAGTTGCATGTGATTTTATTACGTATTACTTGCTACTTCCAGTTTATACGTGTTGAGTCTTTAAACTCACTAAACTTGATCGATGCAGGTGAAGATGCATTTGAGGAGACGAGGGGTGAGGACCAGTGAGCTAGCTTGGACTGAGCAGGAGGCTAAACCCGAGGACCGCCATGTTTTTAAAACTTATGAAAGTTTCAAATACTCTGATTTCATGTTTGTTTACGATGTTCTAAAACAAGTATTTTCTTTAGCAAAATTTATATGGTGATCTTTTATTGCAAATACTTTTAGATGGTTGGCAAACTTGAGTGTGGTTGGTTTATGGCAAATATTTTTAGACGAACGAGACATTTTAATGCAAATTCGAAAGTTTATTTCATATTTAAAAAAAAATTTATTTTTCCGCAAAATTTAAAGTAGTTCAGAAGTACGGTACGTTACAGTTAGTGTCAGAGCGGTGTTCTTGTAAAGGGTTATACCTACTGCCAGTTGCGAGAAGTTCACGAAACCACACCTCAAGTCTGTAAGTTTTAAAGTTTTGAATTATGTTATGTATTAAGCATTAAGTCATTATTTCAGCATGTCATGTTTCGAGTTCAAATTACGTGCATTTTATGCTCTAGATATTATGTTCATGCATGCACATTGGTTTTACGTGTTGGGTAAATTGTTGGAACAGTATGCCTCCTAGACGCATAATTAACCGAGAAGCAAGGATAAGGACAGAGAGGCCCGAGAGGAGGGGAGAGACGCTCCTCCCCCTCCGCCTCCAGATATGCAGGCACAGATGCTTGCAGGAATGATTCAGTTCTTCGCACAATTTGAGGGGAACCAGGCTGCAGTTGATACAGGGGCTAGGCACAGACCAGAGGCGGTGTATGAGAGGTTCAAGAGGATGAATCCTAAGGAGTTTACGGGGACCATTGGCCCGATGATAACCGAGGGATGGATACAGTCCATCGAGGTAATCTTTGACTTTATGGAACTGACAGATGCAGATAGAGTCAGGTGTGCCACATTCCTTCTGGCAGGAGACGTCAGACTGTGGTGGGATAGTGCATTAGTGTCAGTAAACTTGCAAACACTGACGTTGAATGGTTTTAAAGAGGTATTCTACTCCAAGTACTTCACTGAAGAAGTACGATCCAGATTGACTAGGGAGTTCATGACGCTGCGACAAGGAGATAGCAGCGTGGCAGACCTTGTCAAAAAGTTTGAAATGGGGTGTCACTTTGTACCCCTGATAGCTAATAATGCTCAGGGGAAGTTGAGGCATTTCATGGATGGGTTGCGGCTGCTCTTGCGCCGAGATGTCCGAGTTGCTGGTCCTGCTACATATGCAATTGCCGTGTCTAGAGCTTTGGCGGCAGAACAGGATCAGAGGGATATTGAGTCTGACAGACAGGGCAAGAGGCCCTATCAGGCTCCACAGCAGCTGCAGCAGCATCAACAGCGATCTCCATTCAAGAAGCCTTTCCAGGGACATGCAGGGAAGAAGCCATATCAAGGACCGCCAAAAGGCAAGGGTCCAATTCAGCAGCAGAGGGCGCCTCAGAAGCCCGGTGATTTCCCAGTGTGTCCTAAGTGCAACTGCCAGCTCTCGGGGCAATATTTATATGGGTCAGACAAGTGCTTTAAGTGTGGAGCCAGTGACCACATGTTAAAGGAGTGCCCACAGTGGAGGCAGCCGACCCAGGGAAGAGTGTTCGCCATGCATGCTCAAGAGGCGAACCCAGACACGAAATTATTGACCGGTAAACTTATTTAAATAAGTGCAGCATTGTTTTGCCACGCATGTTTCAAGTTTTATTTGGGATTATTAGTGTACTAGTAGTATTTTGGTGACTTGGGTAGAGCTTTCTTCTGTGCTTGAGGTTAAGATTAGAATTATTGGGATATAAGTTTTTGTGTTGTGCTGACGTCTCACAAGAAATATTTGCATAAAGAGAGTTGCCACGAAGGCCCTGATAGACTCAGGAGCCACCAACACTTTTATTTCAGACACATTCGCTAGTCACCTGAACGTCAAGTCTATTGGACTCGACGTGAGCTATTCAGTGACAGTCTCATCAGAGGAAGAATTGTCAGCTACTAGCGTGGTCAGATACATCGATTTGAAGCTGCAGGGCCACATAGTGTACGCCAATTTGATCGTGTTGCCGATGCCAGAGTTCGATATCATTTTGGGAATGGACTGGCTGACAAAGAACAGAGTTCTTATTGATTTCCAAAAAAGGTCAGTGTTAGTAAGACCTTTGGGTATGGAGCAGTTTCTCTTTGAGCCAGCTAGATGGAAGAGTTTCCCCCGCATGATCTCTTGAATGCAGGCGCAGAGACTCATTCACAAGGGTTGTCACGCTTTCTTGGCCAGCATTGTTTCTGCACCTGACGTACCCACTCCGTCTATAACTAATATACCAGTGGTCAGAGATTTTCCTGACGTCTTTCCAAATGACGTCACAGGCCTTCCACCAGAGAGAGAGGTGAAGTTTTCAATTGATCTTTTGTCAGGCACTGTGCCAATCTCTAAGGCACCGTACCGGTTAGCTTCAGCTAAGATGTTAGAGCTCAAATAGTAGATTCAGGAGCTCCTAGACAAGGAATTCATCCGCCCTAGTTTCTCACCATGGGGGGCACCAGTACCCTTCGTAAAGAAGAAAGACGGGAGCATGAGGCTGTGCAACGATTACCGAGAAGTGAACAAGGTAACAATCAAGAATAAATACCCACTTCCAAGGATCGAGGACTTGTTCGATCAGTTGCACGGAGCTACAGTGTTCTCTAAGATAGATCTTCGATCAGGGTATCATCAGCTGAAGGTGAACAAGGCAGATGTTCATAAGACAGCCTTCAGAACCAGGTATGGGCATTAAGAGTTCTTAGTGATGCCGTTTGGACTGACGAACGCTACAGCAATATTCATGGACCTCATGAACCGAGTATTTCAGCCTTACCTTTATCAATTCATCATAGTGTTCATTGACGACATCCTTATCTACTCTAAGAGCCAAAAAGAGCACAGTCACCACTTGAGTACAGTTTTGCAGAGTCTCAAGTTATTCGCGAAATTCAGTAAGTTTGAATTCAGGTTGAAGAAGATAGCGTTTTTGGGTCATATAATATCTAGCAGTGGTATTGAGGTGGACCCAGCTAAGGTAGCAGCAGTCAGAGATTGGGTTGAACCGAAGAATGCGTCAGAGATTCGCAGTTTCCTAGGCCTAGCAGACTACTACAGGAAATTTATTCAAGGGTTTTCTTCGATAGCAGTGCCACTCACTTCACTGACAAAGAAGAATGCTAAATTCGTGTGGAGTGATGAATATCAGAAGAGCTTTGATACTTTAAAACAAGCTCTTATTTCAGCGCCCATGTTAGCCATGCCATCGGGGCAAGGAGATTTTGTGTTATACATCGATGCATCTAAGCTCGGGTTAGGCGCAGTGTTGATGCAGCATGGTCGGGTGAGAGCTTATCCTTCCACGCAGTTGAAGGTGCATGAGAAGAACTACCCCGACTCATGAACTTGAGTTAGCCGTCGTTGTCTTTGCCTTGAAGATTTGGAGACACTACTTGTACGGCGAGAAATACCAGATAATTACCAATCACAAGAGTCTCAAGTATTTCTTCACGCAGAAAGAGCTGAATATGAAACAGAGACGGTGGTTGGAGTTGGTAAAAGACTACGATTGTGAGATTAGCTACCATCCAGGGAAGGCTAACGTTGTGGCAGACGCCCTGAGCAGAAAAGTTGTAGTCGTAGCACAGTTGTCAGTGCAGAGACCTCTTCAGTAAGAGATTCAGAGTTTTGGCTTAGAGGTTTATCATAAGGGCAGGTGATACGAATCCTCGTACGAATGAAAGGCAAGCACGAATATAGAAATCGCACCCTCAATTCAATAACAAACAAGGAACGATTATTTTGTCCCGATCTATTGAAACAAGTAACGATTTTGTGATATTCACCTCTAAGCGATTATAACTTAGCAACAAATATCAACGATAAAACAATTGAATTTCAAATGAACCTTCAAAGAACTTGTTTTGACAATCCGTGAGAAGAACAATCGACAAACGCCACAAAGATTAAAATCTTTGATAAGTTTGATTTGGTTTTCTTCTTGTGAAGAACAAAGCTAAAAGCTTTGAAAATTGAGAGAACTCAATGTATTTGATATCAATCTTCAATCATCTTGTTTTTGGTCATTACAATGCATTATATAATTAATAAAACCCATAAAAAGTAGTGTAGAAAGCATTAAAGAAGATAACTAGCAACTTTGACACGGAAGTTGACAATAGACCGCGGGTGCGCTGCATACTGGACCGCGGGTGCGGTGTGGCTTCGGCTAAGTTCGAATAAAAGGACCGCGGGTGCGGTCATTGTAGGAGCGCGGGTGCGCTTGCCGTCCGCGGGTGCGATCCTTGCTTGACCGCGGGTGCGGTATAGCTTCGGCAATATTCTCTTAAATTTGATTATCATGGACCGCGAGTGCAGTCCATGAACTGGCGCGGGTGCGCTCCACCTTCGGCAATTGCACTTGAATAACATTCCAAAAACCTCCAATATTATTCCCATGATTCCCAACCTCCTCTAATTTAGACATCCAACTTGTAGGACTTCCTTGATAGCTCATCATGAGTCCTTGAAGTGCATCTTTAAACTTCTTACTTCGTCCCCTCGTTATAGGTCCTTCGGGCAACTCCAACGACTCCCATGCTTTCTTTGGTGCTTGATCAACCACGTTTGCATCATTCTCCCCTTCTTGAAAAGGATTTGTCCTCAAATCTTGATCATCTCCTACATCAAACAACGAAAGATCACTAACATTAAAAGTAGAACTGACATTATACTCACCTGGTAGGTCTAATTTGTAGGCATTGTCGTTGATCTTTTCAAGCACTTGAAATGGTCCATCACCCATAGGTAAGAGTTTTGAACGTCGCTTTTCTGGAAATCTTTCCTTCCTTAAGTGCAACCACACCCAATCTCCCTTTTCAAAAACCATCTTTTTCCTTCCCTTGTTGGCTTGCTTCGTGTATTGTAAATTCTTCTTCTCGATGTTATCCTTGACCTTCTCATGCAAACTTCTAACGAATTCAGCTTTCTTCTTTCCATCCATGTTCAACCTTTCACTCACAGGTAAAGACATCAAATCCAACGGAGTCAAAGGATTAAAACCATATACGATTTCAAATGGCGAATAATTTGTAGTAGAATGCACGCAATGATTATAAGCAAACTCAACAAAGGGTAAAAAATCCTCCCAATTCTTTAAGTTCTTCTTGAGTATAGCACGCAAAAGTGTTCCTAGAGTTCTATTAACAACTTCAGTTTGTCCATCCGTTTGAGGATGACATGTAGTAGAAAACAACAATTTTGTGCCAAGTTTAGTCCATAACGTTTTCCAAAAATAACTCAAGAATTTAACATCACGGTCCGAAACAATAGTCCTAGGCATGCCATGAAACCTAACGACTTCTCTAAAGAATAGATCCGCAATGTGATATGCATCATCAGTTTTGTGACAAGCAATAAAATGTGCCATCTTAGAAAATCTATCCACAACAACAAATATAGAATCTCTCCCCTTCTTTGTCCTAGGCAACCCCAAAACAAAGTCCATAGAAATATCAACCCAAGGTTCACTAGGGACGGGAAGTGATGTATACAATCCATGTGGTTGTGTTCTAGACTTAGTGTGGGGACCCGGACGCTAATCATCTTCTTAATCATCTTTGAGATTTAATTATAAATTAAGATAAACATGGTCTAAAAATTTTTCTTTTAAAAATATAAGTGCGGAACGTAATGTAATTTAACTAATATACATCTCCGTATAAAAGTACAATAATGTACAACATTATTCAAACTAGTCTAAGGTTCAACTACTAAATTTCAAGTATTAAACCAAGTCTACAATAAGTCCGGAATCACCACTCTAACTCATCTTCTCTCATCATCTTCTTGACCCCGATCCTGCCCCACATGTTGTCATGCACACATACAAAACAAGACAACAGCCGGATACTCCGGTGAGAATAAATCACAGTATAAAACATGGTATACAAGCATGTACACAATATAAATTATAAAGCATACTATCATGCATAAAATCAATAGCAATAGGTTTCATTGTCTATGAAACTAAATCAAAATAAGCATGCAGTAACAATGGGTTCCATAATCTCTGAAACCAAAATAAAAGAAGCACGCAACTCAATTCAATTTATATCTTGACTCAACTCAACTCTAACTCTAGGGATCCCGGTGTGAATAAGACGTCACTGTCTGTCACCTACCCTCCCAATCGGGGTGACTGTACGTCTTATTCCTAGACTTCGGCCCTGTCTGTATCGAATATCTACAATCGGAGTGACTCTGATCCGAAGCGTCGATACCACCGAACATCTAGTAATTTGGCGAATCTACCAAATGACTTTCCTATCTCAAATGCTTGAATATAAAACTATAAACAAAGCATAATCATATAAAAAGATAAACAACAATTCTAGTATGTGATTTTGTTGGGAAACTCAAATTGAATCTCATTTGAGTTGTGTCTTCCCCAAACAAAACATGAATTATACCTTTGTCTTCCCGGTCTGACGAAGACGAAGTCTTGTATTCCAATCTGTGCATACCCAGTCTGGCAATGACAATCACATAAATACAATATCAGTATATAATTCGATTCAAAACCTGTCCTGATCAATACTCAAATCAGTATATAATCTGATCCATATCTGAACAAGGTACAATCTAATTCATATCAACGATATCATCGAAATCATTACTGAATCTGATCACTCTAAATCAACTGATGTTTCGACGGCATAACAATACAGTTTCGATATCCCCGTCAATCTCAACATCACAGGTATAATATAAGAAATCATAATCAGTATCAGTACAATTCATAATCTCAATATCTGTACACTTAAGATCAGTAACAACACAACTCTGATATCAAATCCCAATCAATATCTTTCCAAAATCATAACAATTGCATAAACAATCTATTCTTCAATTTGACTTCAATTATACGATGTCTACTGTATCAGAAACACCATATATAATTCCTATCAAATTCTGACAATATCATAATTTCAAATCGTGTCTAAACGTAACAAAACTTACGTCCAGTTGTAGCCTGCGTTGATAGGAACACAGTACTGAAGTCGGATTCAAATTCTGACGGACGGATTTTTCGTAAATCACAAATCTTTCACGTCGAAGAAAACTTTACCCTTTTCTCTCCATTCTTTCGATTTCCTACGGATGAATGCTTGTATATATATATATATATATATACACCTCATGCATTCTAAGAAACGTGGCTTGCTTCTTTCAATAACACGTCTCGCGCATATGCGCGAATACCATCGACGCATATGCGCGAGACATTAAGTCTCCGCGCGTGTCTTCACAATGGCTCTCGCGCATATGCGCCTACTATCTCGGCGCATATGCGCCCAACATTCTGGACAAGCCGCGCATGTGCGCGCCTTCAAGTCGCGCATGTGCGCGCAATGTTCTACCTACCTCGCGCATGTGCGCCCATCCACGTCGTGCATATGCGCGAGGACTATCCCTCACACAAAATGTCAAATCTTCTTTCGGCTCTCCCGGTCTGATCCGTTCCTTCTATAAACACCTCTCAATTATGAATACATTATAATAATTATCGCCAAATCATTTTTGATTAACAGGATAAATTTCTCGGGCCTTACATTTCTCCCCCGCTAAGATCTGATTTCGCCCCCGAAATCATAAGCACTCAATTCAGATATATCAGAAGAAATGTATAACAGAGTTTAATCAGAAACTCATCTCAATAAAATCATTCTGAAATCTCAGTCTCATGACAAATTCTGTCTTTCTGATAGTCTCTTTGATGCCCTGTCAACTTACTGTATTTTCAATAATAGAATAGTCTTCATTCTGAAATATCTTTCTTGTACGGATCTGTGATTCTAAATTGGAATAATAATTCAAGAGCATAATATCATAATACCCTTCGAAATAACTCTGACAGAATCAATCTCACGATACTGGCTACACAACATCCGTATATACCAATCAACAGCTCATACCAAATCAATATCATCAGCTGTTATCAAATCTGTTTATCCCAATCAAGGATATATTAAATTTTCGGCCCCAAATACCAATAGTCACCATCCGACGTTGGCATATTAAGTTTGTCTGGTCTGAGCTATCTTCATTCCCTTCTGAATTAGTTACATTTTCTTTGTCATATCTCTGACCGTATCAGATCCTATCTCAGGTATCTCCGAGATATTATTCTTATACCAAAGAAATCTGCAGTACTAACTGTACAATGTATCGTCTGTAACTATTTCACTATCCATTTGGTTATCTGATAACTATTATCATACAATAATTCACACAGCGACAATATTCATATCAACTGGTGCTAGCATCCAGCACTGCAACTCTCTGGATATCTCTCAATATCCGAATAGTACACTCTGGCTATCTGTCAGTCGGTGGATAATATATGAATGAGTTCATGGTATGTTTTGTCACAATTACAAACTCAATCAAAATTCACAATCTGATATAATCTATTTCAACATTCTGGTCAATCTGACTATTTCTTTGACATCGATCTTTGTCATCTGGTCATGTTTGTACGTCATCTTGTACAACTACTAGATATAGATTGAACAATCTGTCAATCACAATCATATCATATCACAATCTAGAAAGTATTATAGTGATCTCATTACGAAATTCATCGAATTATACTCCCCATGTCTAGTCAGAAATATACCAATTCTGTAATAACTCTTCTGCTTTCTATCTTTCTATCTTCATTTATTGGCGATTCAGACATTTCAGTACAAATTCTGTCACAACTGATTTAATCTGTCTATATCCAAACTGTCTGTCCGAATATTATCCATTCTCAGTTAACAAAATTAAAACTGAATCCACTATTGTGTGTTTCTGACACTATCTGTCATTTCAGATTCGAACTATTTGGTACAAACAAATCAGTTAATAATATAAATTAAAAAAATATATACCTATCTGGTATTCGGTTCTGACTATCGATATCAAATTCTGTCGTGCAATTCTGAAACATTTGATATCACAAGATAATCATTCTCATACAGTAAAAATCACATATCTGTCACTCTGATCGATGCTCTGCTCTGATTATCGAAATTAAGTTCTTAACATTCTGGTTAAATCTCTGAACTGCCGAAATTCTCGAATTCAGCTCTGATTCGGTTTGAATAATCGATTACATCTTCACGTTGCCCAGATCAACTGCTATATTATCTGCAAAGATGATATGCCCCCAAACCATACAATCTGTATCAAATACTTATCTAGAAGCTAACAATTCCCAAGCAGTTCAAAACATAATAGGATAAGATAATCTGCCAACTCAGACAAAAATAAATTTCTGACATTTCTGAAATTTCTGATCTTTCTGATATCGGTATCGTTCTCAGTCCCTGATCACAATCTCAACTGTGTCAAAATCAATCGGTATATTAACTTCAAATATCGCTTATTCTGAATACAATCTGTTTCAAGCAAGATTCTTATCTGAATAATTTCTGTACATTCAATATCATTCTGTACTGAATTCTAAAACACAAATAGTACCTGGTATCAATTCAATTCTGAAATCTATCTTCCTGATATAAAGCAAATCCAAAATCTTATCTAGGAAGACGTCAACCAACTCGTACATCAATTGGCAAATCTGCCAATACTAGGCTCGATTTCAGCATGTCTACTAAATACATAAGGATACCATCTGCTTCTTTTTGTATCAATCGAGTCATAGACAATAGAGATATCAAAGGAATTCTAGATCTAGAATCCTTACCGTGGAATTTCTACTCATCAGCCCTATCAGGTCTGAATCTTATATTTTTCTGGAAGGAATCTACAATAGTTCTGTACTTGTTCAGCATATTAATATCAATAATGCGGTCGAATCAGAAACACAAGTACATCATAATCTAACTCGACCTCATTCTCATCTTACTGTAGTATACAATATTTCACAGAAATCTCTGATATCAATCTTTCTTTCCCAAAAAGTAAGGCAATCAATACTACAGTACAAACAGACTCAATAGATACAACATATCTCAATGCACTCAGTCAAAGATAATCGTAGAGAATGCATTAGTATATATCAATACCTATGCAATATAATCATAAAAGAACAGTACCTGCCACTATATCATCAGGTGTGTCCTGTGTCTGTTCCTCGGTTTTCTGCTCCCTAAAATCTTCGGAAACTTCTCTAAGGACAAACTCTCGCAAAGTGTCCCGGCTGTCTACAAATATGGCAACTACTAGTCACTCCCTGGCATTGCTCTGTGGGATGTCTCCCTCCGCAAGTTCTGCAATATACTCCAGCATAACTCGGGCTGGAACCACTGGAGCTAGACGAACCACTCAGTCCGCTTCCTAACTTCTTAAACTGTTTCTTTCGAGCTTTCAGCAAATCTTGCTTTCCACTCGTACTGCCTTTATCAAATCTAAGAGGGAGTTGCAGTGTCGGGAGTTGAATCACGTCTAATCTTTCTCGTTGTCGAATCAGACTCACCTCAGCTCTCTTTGCCCTACTCAAAGTATCAGCAAAATGGTAAGGTCGCTGCATATTTATCAATGTAACTATCTCTGAATTCAATCCTTTGATGAACTGCTCAGCTACAGCTTCATCATTCCCAGCTATCTGAGGAACAAAACGCAGTAGAGTAGAGAATTTAGCAACATATTCTTCAATATTCAGTTGGCCTTGTCTCAAATTCTCAAACTCTACTCTTTTATCCTCCCGGTACGAAACTGAGAAAAATCTTCGATAGAATTCAGCTTTGAAGACTTCCCACGTGATCACAGTACCACGTTGTTCTAATATTCCTTTGATTGTAATCCACCAACTTCTGGCAGCCTCTCGTAAATGGTGGAATACCAGTTTAATTCTCTGTTCATCTGAATACTTAAGCAAATCACACAACAGTTCTATGTCATCTAACCAATTCTGACACTCTTCAGACATCTCATTACCCCTCAAAATCGGCGGTTGAAACGACTGAAATTTCTTCAACTGTATTTCCATCGGAGTTTCTGATATATCTATCTGTTCAACCGAAGTACTGCCCCGTTCTGAAATTCTTCTATGAGGTATATCTGATTACCAAAACCATTAGTAACCCAAATACTACAAACCTGTTCCATTCTTTCTCAGATCATCTTATTGCTGATCATGAATCAGATCTGATTCATACCAAAACCTAGGCATGCCATGAAACCTTACGACTTCTCTAAAGAATAGATCCGCAATGTGATATGCATCATCAGTTTTGTGACAAGCAATAAAATGTGCCATCTTAGAAAATCTATCCACAACAACAAATATAGAATCTCTCCCCTTCTTTGTCCGAGGCAACCCCAAAACAAAGTCCATAGAAATATCAACCCAAGGTTCACTAGGGACGGGAAGTGATGTATACAATCCATGTGGTTGTGTTCTAGAATTAGTGTGGGGACCCGGACGCTAATCATCTTCTTAATCATCTTTGAGATTTAATTATCAATTAAGATAAACAGTGTCTAAAAATTTTTCTTTTTAAAAATATAAGTGCGGAACGTAATGTAATTTAACTAATATACATCTCCGTATAAAAGTACAATAATGTACAACACTTATTCAAACTAGTCTAAGGTTCAACTACTAAATTTCAAGTATTAAACCAAGTCTACAATAAGTCCGGAATCACCACTCTAACTCATCTTCTCTCATCATCTTCTTGACCCCGATCCTGCCCCACATTTTGTCATGCACACATACAAAACAAGACAACAGCCGGATACTCCGGTGAGAATAAATCCCAATATAAAACATGGTATACATGCATGTACACAATATAAATTATAAAGCATACTATCATGCATAAAATCAATAGCAATAGGTTTCATTGTCTATGAAACTAAATCAAAATAAGCATGCAGTAACAATGGGTTCCATAATCTCTGAAACCAAAATAAAAGAAGCACGCAACTCAATTCAATTTATATCTTGACTCAACTCAACTCTAACTCTAGGGATCCCGGTGTGAATAAGACGTCACTGTCTGTCACCTACCCTCCCAATCGGGGTGACTGTACGTCTTATTCCTAGACTTCGGCCCTGTCTGTATCGAATATCTACAATCGGAGTGACTCTGATCCGAAGCGTCGATACCACCGAACATCTAGTAATTTGGCGAATCTACCAAATGACTTTCCTATCTCAAATGCTTGAATATAAAACTATAAACAAAGCATAATCATATAAAAAGATAAACAACAATTCTAGTATGTGATTTTGTTGGGAAACTCAAATTGAATCTCATTTGAGTTGTGTCTTCCCCAAACAAAACATGAATTATACCTTTGTCTTCCCGGTCTGACGAAGACGAAGTCTTGTATTCCAATCTGTGCATACCCAGTCTGGCAATGACAATCACATAAATACAATATCAGTATATAATTCGATTCAAAACCTGTTCTGATCAATACTCAAATCAGTATATAATCTGATCCATATCTGAACAAGATACAATCTAATTCATATCAACGATATCATCGAAATCATTACTGAATCTGATCACTCTAAATCAACTGATGTTTCGACGGCATAACAATACAGTTTCGATATCCCCGTCAATCTCAACATCACAGATATAATATCAGAATTCATAATCAGTATCAGTACAATTCATAATCTCAATATCTGTACACTTAAGATCAGTAACAACACAACTCTGATATCAAATCCCAATCAATATCTTTCGAAAATAATAACAATTGCATAAACAATCTATTCTCCAATCTGACTTCAATTATACGATGTCTACTGTATCAGAAACACCATATATAATTCCTATCAAATTCTGACAATATCATAATTTCAAATCGTGTCTAAACGTAACAAAACTTACGTCCAGTTGTAGCCTGCGTTGATAGGAACACAGTACTGAAGTCGGATTCAAATTCTGACGAACGGATTTCTCGTAAATCACAAATCTTTCACGTCGAAGAAAACTTTACCCTTTTCTCTCCATTCTTTCGATTTCCTACGGATGAATGCTTGTATATATATATATATATATATATATACACCTCATGCATTCTAAGAAACGTGGTTTGCTTCTTTCAATAACACGTCTCGCGCATATGCGCGAATACCATCAGCGCATATGCGCGAGACATTAAGTCTCCGCGCGTGTCTTCACAATTGCTCTCGCACATATGCGCGTACTATCTCGGCGCATATGCGCCCAACATTCTGGACAAGCCGCGCATGTGCGCGCCTTCAAGTTGCGCATGTGCGCGCAATGTTCTGCCTACCTCGCGCATGTGCGCCCATCCACGTCGCGCATATGCGCGAGGACTATCCCTCACACAAAATGTCAAATCTTCTTTTGGCTCTCCCGGTCTGATCCGTTCCGTCTATAAACACCTCTCAATTATGAATACATTATAATAATTATCGCCAAATCATTTTTGATTAACAGAATAAATTTCTCGGGCCTTACACTTAGCTTGTCTACAAGTAATGCATTTTTCACAAACACGCTCAAAATCACGTTTCATATGTGGCCAATAAAAATGCTCATGCAAACAACTCAAAGTTTTAGCCACACCAAAGTGCCCCATCAAACCACCACCATGTGCCTCCCTCACAAGTAACTCACGAATTGATGACTTAGGAATGCACAATCTATCTTCTCTAAATAAAAACCCATTATGCAAATAAAATTTGTCATGTGGACCATGCATACATGTTTCAAATATCTCCTTAAAATCCTCATCCAACAAATACAACTCTTTCATAAGTTCAAATCCCAAGATTTTCGACTCCAAGGTAGAGATTAATACGTACATCCGTGATAGTGCATCAGCCACTACATTATCCTTAGCTTGTTTGTATTTGATTATGTAGGGAAATGTACCTATGAATGCCACCCACTTAGCATGCCGCTTGTTCAGTTTCTGTTGTCCCTTAAGGTACTTTAGAGACTCATGATCGGTATGGATCACAAACTCCTTAGGCCTCAAGTAGTGTTGCCACATCTCCAAAGTCCTCACAAGCGCGTACAACTCCTTGTCATACGTTGGATAGTTCAGCGCTGCTCCATTGAGTTTCTCACTAAAGTACGCCACTGGTCGTCCTCCTTGCATCAAAACACCACCAATACCTACACCTGAAGCATCACATTCAATTTCAAAAGTATTAGAAAAATCAGGCAAAACAAGTAAAGGTGCAGTAATTAATTTTTGTTTAATAATATTAAAAGATTTCTCTTGCTCCTCGCCCCAATGGAATGGAACGTTCTTCTTAATCACCGCCGTCATCGGTGCTGCCAGTGTGCTAAAATCTTTTACAAACCTCCTATAGAAGCTTGCAAGACCATGAAAGCTTCGAACTTGACTAACATTAGCAGGTGTTGGCCAATCTCGAATAGCACTTACCTTGTCCTCATCTACTTGTATCCCCTGCGAACTTACCACAAAACCAAGGAAGACAAGTTTGCTTTACAAAAATCACATTTCTTTAAATTAGCATATAAATTTTCAGCCCTTAGTGTGATTAGCACAATTCTCAAGTGATTAACATGCTCATCCAAGTCTTTGCTATATACTAGGATATCATCAAAGTAAACAACAACAAATTTTCTTATGTATGCACGCAAGACATGGTTCATTAACCTCATAAAGGTGCTAGGAGCGTTAGTTAAGCCAAAAGGCATAACCATCCACCCACATAACCCGTACTTGGTTTTAAAAGCCGTTTTCCACTCATCACCTTCTCTCATCCTAATTTGGTGATATCCACTTTTCAAATCAATCTTGCTAAAAATACAAGCACCATGCAACTCATCTAACATATCATCTAGTCTAGGTATGGGATGCCTATACTTAATGGTTATGTTATTGATTGCCCTACAATCTACACACATACGCCATGAGCCATCTTTCTTAGGAACTAATAAAACAGGTACAGCACAAGGAGACATGGACTCACGCACGAAACCCCTATCTAATAATTCACTTACCTGCCGTTGAAGCTCCTTGGTCTCCTCCGGATTGCTTCTACACGCTGGACGATTTGGTAATGCACTTCCGGGCACAAAATCAATTCGGTGCTCAATCCCCCTCAATGGTGGTATTCCTTGAGGTAGCTCTTCCGGAAATATATCATCAAACTCCTGCAAAAGGGAAACAACAATGCTCGGAAGATTTTCGGCTATATCACTTGTGTTAAAGAGAATCTCTTTGTAAAGAATCAACACAAGTGTAGCATGTGTGTGCGGCAATTGTTTCATGTCACTCTTTTGGACCATATATATTTTCTTTTTGGTCTCTTTCCTCTCATTTTTTTTTCCTCATTTTTCTTTTGTATGGCTATCTCAATTTTTTTATCACTTTTGTTTTTAGCCATTTCATTTTTCTTTTCAAAGGCCATCTCACTTTTTAATTCACTCTTTCTTTCGGCCTCATCTCTCTTCTTTTTTTTCAATTGGTCCTCCAACAATTGTTTTGGGGACAAAGGAAGTAAAACAATGGGTTCTTTCTTGAGTACAAAAGAATATTTATTTCTAAACCCATCATGTGTCACTTACCTATCATATTGCCATGGTCTTCCTAACAAAATATGACAAGCATGCATTGGTACCACATCACACAATACCTCCTCAACATACTTCCCAATCGAAAATGCAACCAAAACTTGTTTGTTCACCTTCACTTCAGCACAGTCGTTCAACCACTGTAGCCTATATGGTTGAGGATGTTTCAAAGTAGGCAAGCTCAATTTTTCAACCATCTCAAGACTAGCAACATTGGTACAACTTCCTCCATCTATAATAACGTTGCAAACTTTGCCACTGACAAAACATCTAGTATGGAACAAGTTTTCCCGCTGATTCGTCTCCTCTTCTTTGACTTGGGCACTCATGATACGCCTAGTCACTAATGCCTCACCCACAACTGCTTCATATCCCTCATCAGGATCCTCTAATGCAGGCATCTCATCTTCATCCTCTCCATCATCTCCCTCACTATGAGATTCATACTCCCCATAATTATTCAACACCATCACCCTTTTATTGGGACATTGGCTAGCAATATGTCCAATTCCTTGACACCTAAAACATTTAATATCTCTAGAACGATTAATAGGAGTTTCAGGTTTACCTTGCATTCCCTGCTTAGGCGCCTCCTGTTTAATGTCAACTTTGGGCTTGACCACTACCTTGCTTTCTTCACGTTTAACAACGTTGGAACGCCAAGGTGTTGATGTATTCCCAGTTTGTGTGGTACGACCAACTCCTCTCCTTTTGAGTTGTTGCTCCACTTTTATCGCCATTTGCACCATTTCATCTAGATCCAAGTAATGTCTAAGCTCCACTTGGTCTTGAATTTCCCTGTTTAAACCACACAGAAAACGAGCCATAGTAGCCTCACTATCCTCATCTATGTTTGCTCTAATCATAACTACTTCCAATTCTTTATAGTAGTCCTCAACAATCTTCACACCTTGTCTCAAAGTTTGTAACTTCTTAAACATTTCTCTATAGTAGTGATTTGGTACAAACATCTTCCTCATTACACTTTTCATCTCCGCCCAAGTTTCTGTAGGCCTCTCATTGCATCTTCTCTTAATGGTCACTAATTGATCCCACCAAATAAGTGCATAATCAACAAATTCAACCACGGTCAACCTAACCTTCTTTTGTTCGGAATAATGGTGACAATCAAACACAAATTCAACTCGCTTTTCCCATTCTAAATAAGCCTCTGGATCCGACTTACCATGGAACGACGGAATTTTCATCTTAATGCTACCTATGTTATTATCTTCCTTATTCCCATCATCGTACCTACCACGTAAGGCTTCTCTTCTTCCCCTACCAAATCCTCTACCTCTTCCGCTTCTACCCCAATTCTCGTTTTGGCTCTCCTCTTCTCCTTCCAAATCATAATCATTCTCTTCTTCATCCACTCTACCCAAACCTTTAGGCTTAGATTTATTTTCACTCGTACTAACTTCAAGCCTATCCAACCTCTCATATAAAGGATCCAACTCGGCCCTCAAAATTCTACTAAAATGCCCAAATAACGCCTCCATTTGAACCTTAGATAACCCTTGGTCCGAACTCTCTCCTACTTCCCTCTCTATTTTAATTTCAGATTTTGTACCTGCAATAAAATGTTAGTAGAAATAAAAGATTTTTCTCACCCAAATTCTCACGATCACTCCAAAGAAATAACACTCGCACTCAAATGTTTTTTCACTAGAATTTGATAGTTTTCTCAAAGTTGTGCTCAATCTTTATATATATATATATATATATATATATATATATATATCAAACTAACAAGATTCAACTTGTGAACACTTGCAACTGTTTCACATGGATTGCACAAAAACAAGAACGACAGAATAACACAGAACAAATTTTTCGGGAATTCTGGATTATCAAAAATTGATAGAAATAACGCAGATCTTAAAATAGAACAAAGGATAACACAAACTTGAAACAGAACAAATTTTTGTTTTTGTTTTTGGTAGATATGACAATAGAAACAAAAGGATACCACAGATCTGAAAACAGAATGAAATTTGAGACAGATCTGAAAAATAACAACAACGATACTTACTTGAATTCAATGAGCCAAAGATCTGATACCAAATTATACGAATCCTCGTACGAATGAAAGGCAAGCACAAATATAGAAATCGCACCCTCAATTCAATAACAAACAAGGAACGATTATTTTGTCCCGATTTTTTGAAACAAGTAACGATTTTGTGATATTCACCTCTAAGCGATTATAACTTAGCAATAAATATCAACGATAAAAAAATTGAATTTCAAATGAACCTTCAAAGAACTTGTTTTGACAATCCGTGCGAAAAACAATCGACAAACGCCACAAAGATGAAAATCTTTGATAAGTTTGATTTGGTTTTCTTCTTGTGAAGAACAAAGCTAAAAGCTTTGAAAATTGAGAGAACTCAATGTATTTGATATCAATCTTCAATCATCTCATTTTTGGTCATTACAATGCATTATATAATTAATAAAACCCATAAAAAGTAGTGTAGAAAGCATTAAAGAAGATAACTAGCAACTTTGACACGGTAGTTGACAATAGACCGCGGGTGCGCTGCATACTGGACCGCGGGTGCGGTGTGGCTTCGGCTAAGTTCGAATAAAAGGACCGCGGGTGCGGTCATTGTAGGAGCGCGGATGCGTTTGCCGTCCGCGGGTGCGATCCTTGCTTGACCGCGGGTGCGGTATAGCTTCGGTAATATTCTCTTAAATTTGATTATCATGGACCGCGAGTGCGGTCCATGAACTGGCGCGGGTGCGCTCCACCTTCGCCAATTGCACTTGAGTAACATTCCAAAAACCTCCAATATTATTCCCATGATTCCCAACCTCCTTTAATTTAGACATCCAACTTGTAGGACTTCCTTGATAGCTCATCATGAGTCCTTGAAGTGCATCTTTAAACTTCTTACTTCGTCCCCTCGTTATAGGTCCTTCGGGCAACTCCAACGACTTCCATGCTTTCTTTGGTGCTTGATCAACCATGTTTGCATCAGCAGGGCTCCTAAACTGTCTAATCTGACAGTCCAGTCTTCCTTGCTAGACCGAATACGTGCAGGTCAATCTTCAGACGAGCAGTTATAGAAATGGAGACTGAAGGATGAGGCCAATGGCAGTGTACTCTACACAGTGGCTGATGGTATTGTAAGATACAGAGGTAGATTGTGGATGCCTAGTGTTGACTCGATCAGAGAGGATATCCTGACAGAGGCACACGCATCTCCGTATTCTATTCACCCAGGTGGAACCAAGATGTACAAGGATCTGCAGATTTTGTATTGGTGGCCATGTATGAAGAGAGACATCCATCAGTTTGTATCTGAATGTCTCACTTGTCAGCAGGTGAAGGCAGAGCATCAGAGGCCAACAGGGATGCTTAAGCCACTCCCTATCCCCGAGTGAAAATGGGAGAACATCACTATGGATTTCCTTGTTGGCTTGTTGAGGTCAGTCAGAGGATCCAATGCTATTTGGGTTAAAGTGGATCGGATTACAAAGTCGGCACACTTCTTGTCAGTGAATACGACTTTCTCCATGACGCAGTATGCGGAGCTCTATATCAGGGATAAAGTACCAGTGCACGGAATCCCAGTTTCCATTGTGTCCGACAGGGACCCGAGTTTTACATCGTCTTTTTGGAAGAGTTTGCATGCAACCATGGGGACGAAGTTGCTGTTCAGTACAGCTTTCCACCCAAAGACAGATGGCCAATCTGAACGAGTGATTCAGATTTTGGAGGATTTATTGTGAGCCTATATGATCGATTTCCATGGGACTTGGGAATCGAAGCTACCTGTAATGCCCGAGATTTCGATTCTATTAATATGAGATTATTAATTATGTTTTAATGTAATTATAGCCGGGCCATTCCGAGACCAGATTGGACAAAGAAATATGAAAAGCTAAGATGTAGGCCGGAAGTGTTGCGCCCGGGCGAAAGTCTTTGTCCGCCCGAGCGCCAATGAGTGAGCAAGAAATTCGAACACTTCGCGCCCGAGCGGAAGTCCTTGTCCGCCCGAGCGCGACTAAATTACGCAGGAGGGCCGAGAGTTGCGCGCCCGGGCGGAACTTTATGTCCGCCCGAGCGCGAGACGTGGTTTATGAAAAATCATGCCACGTATCTTATGGTTGCATGCAATATATATATATATATATATACAAGCTTCAGCAATTGAAAATTAAGAAAAGGGACGAGAGAAAGCTACAGAAAATCCTTACGCCTTTTGCGAGAAATCCGTCCGTCTGATTTTGAATCTGACTTCGGTACTGTGTTCCTATCGACGTAGGCTACAACTGGACGTACGTTTTACTACGTTTTGACATGTTTTGAAATTATGATGATGTTTGAATTGAATACACGTCATATATGCTATTCTTGACATGTTAGACAGCGTAGAATCGAAGTCAGACTGAGAAACGGATATCATATGGAATTATTATGATTTTCAGAATGAGATTGACTAGAATTGATATCAGATTGTACGGTGGTTGATTGTAAACGTTTGGAATTGATATAGACTGATATAGTATTATCAGTATCGCAAGATTGTACTGTTGTACTGTCAGAATTTGATAAAACAGAGATGTTGTGATTTGATTAGAATATTGATACAGAATTTTGATATTGTCATTGCCAGATTGAACCGTGACAGACTTTGAATCAAGACTTTGATTGTATCAAATCGACAGCAAGAAAGGTATAAATAAATGTTGATTCGGGATTGCACAACTCGAGATAGGTTCGACTTGAGTTTCCCTAAATCACATACTTTATTTATTGCATTGATATTTGCAGATTATCAGATTGATATGTTAATGTATTGACTTAGAACAAAGTCAGAGTCCGAGTCTAGGGCAGATCAGCCTAGCTAGGGCAGAACCGCCGAGTCTTTCTCAGAACCGATAAGACTCTAGACTTACGGTGTATCGAAAAGCTTTAGATGTAGATCGACGTCTATCGTAGACACTCGATACAGAATACCAAAGTCTAAATTAGATTGGGATCCCTAGATTTGAGATAAGATAAGATGAGATCACTAGTCATTGATTCATGTAGTCAGATTAGATACATGTTTTGATGTTTGTTATGCTTTTATATATGTTTTATATGAATGCATTTAATACATTGTTTATACTGGGATATTTATATCTCACCGGAGTTATCCGGCTGTTGTCTTGTTTGTATGTGTACTTGACAACAGGTGGGGCAGGTACAGGGTCACAGAGGTGAAGACAGATCGATATTAGAGTGGAGACTACGGACTTGGACTAGAGATAGGGTTTAAACACTTGATAGTAGTTGTTGAACCGGAGTGTGTATGTTTGTATGTTTTATCAGATTTATACTTTTATACTGATATGTATAGGAGTTTGATTCCATTACCTTCCGCGTTTTAAAAAAAAAATTTAGACCCTGTTTATTATAATTGATCAGATTAGTCCCAATGACGATTTAAAAGATGATTAGCGTCCGGGTCCCCACAACAGGTGGTATCAGAGCGATAGATCCTTTAGATTGAGATAGAAGAGGGTAGTGAGCGGGGTAGATTGAGGATTTCTTTCCTGCTTTTGAATGCTAGCATGTCTTACTGTTTATTACATGTTACTTGTTTATCTGATTTGATCTAGTAATATGTTTTATTGAGATTGGATCAGTACTGATTCTATATCAGCAGTAAGATGATCAGAGGAGGATTGCAACAGAATTGTGGTATTTGTTGTTAATCTATTTGATTCTCAGATATGCCTCCGAGACGAGTACCAGAACAGGGAAGTACATCCAATCCTCCAATGGATGTCACACCGACTCCAATGGAAACGTTACTGAAAAGATTTCAGTCATTTCACCCGCCAACCTTGAAAGGAACAGAGAACGCTGTAGAATGCGAGAGTTGGCTTGATGATATTGAAATGCTTTTTGACTCATTGGAGTATACAGATGAGAGGCGAGTTCGATTGATTTGACACCAGTTACACGATGTTGCTAAGGACTGGTGGATTACTAGAAAGAGAGCCATGGAGCATAGAGGTACGACTATTACCTGGAATATATTTAGAACTGAATTTTATCAACGATTCTTTCCAGTGTCGTACCGGAAGGACAAAGGGGCGGAGTTTGCTAATCTAAGGCAAGAACAGATGAACATAGAGGCATACGTTTCCAAGTTCTCCACCTTGTTGAAATTTGCTCCACATGTGGCTTACAGCGAGGAAGCTACTGCTGATCAGTTCATCAATGGCTTGAACCCAGATATTTTCACATTGGTGAACACCGGGCGACCGAATAACTTTACTGACGCCCTGAACAGAGCTAAGGGAGCAGAAGCTGGTCTGATGAGACAGAAAGGGGCTTCATTTGTGCCTCCAGCACCGAGACCACAGCAAACACCTCCCAGATTCGAGGGTGGCAGCAGCAGTGGAGGGAAGAAAGAATTTTTGAAAGCTAGGGGAAAGCAATTCAAGAAACCTGGCAGCAGTTCTTCTAGCTCCGGTGGTTCCAGACAGAGCCAGAGTTACACTGGAGTTTATTGCAAGACTTGCGGAGGAAGACATGCAACTGAGCAATGCCAGGGAGTGACTGGTAGTTGCAACATCTGTAAACAGCTGGGACACTTTGCTAAAGTGTGTCCACAGAGAGGGTCCCAAAGATCTCAGGGAGCCGAGTCATCGGGATCAGCAGCGCAGACTGAGAGACGATCAGCTCCTGTTCATACATTTTAGCCAGCGCCAGCTCAGTCACAGCAGAGGCCAGGAGGTAGCCAGAGTGGTATCCAGCCTCCTAGACAGCAGGCCAGAGTATTCGCTTTGACCGAGGAGCAGGCCCAGGAAGCACCAGATGACGTTGTGGCAGGTAACTGTTCTTTATGTGGTTACCCTGCTTATGTATTGATTGATACCGGTGTTTCACATACTTTTATTTCTGAACGATTTGCATTGAGTCATGCATTGCCTGTAGAGTCTTTAGCTACTGTAGTGTCTGTCTCTTCGCCTTTGGGGATGGGTTTGATATCCGTAAATTCGGTTAACCATTGTGTACTACAGTATGACGGGCATGAGATTGAATTAGATTGCATCGTACTTGGGTTGTCCGATTTTGATTGTATCATCGGTATTGACATGCTAACCAAGTACAGAGCAACAGTTGATTGTTTCCACAAGATAGTGAGATTTAGACCAGATATGGCTGAAGAGTGGAAATTTTACGGTAAGGGTTCTAGATCGAGAATTCCTTTAGTATCCGTATTATCTATGACTCGATTGTTACAGAAAGAAGCAGAAGGATTCCTTGTATATTCAGTAGATCTATTAAAGTCGAGTCCATCATTGGCTGATTTGCCAGTAGTACGTGAGTTTGCTGACGTCTTTCCAGATGAGATCCCGGGATTACCTCCAGTCAGAGAGATAGACTTCAGCATTGAACTGATAGCAGGTACAGTACCGATCTCTAGAGCTCCGTACTGAATGGCACCAGTTGAATTGAAAGAATTGAAGAACCAGCTTGAAGATTTACTGGCCAAGGGGTACATCAGACCGAGTGTGTCTCCTTGGGGTGCTCCAGTACTGTTTGTAAGAAAGAAGGACGGTTCGATGAGACTCTGCATCGACTATCGGCAACTGAACAAGGCAACGATAAAGAATAAATATCCATTGCCTCGTATTGATGACTTATTTGATCAATTGCAAGGTTCTTCGGTGTATTCCAAGATCGATCTGAGATCTGGATACCATCAACTGAGAGTCAAGGATTCTGATATCTCAAAAATAGCATTCAGAACCAGGTATGGACACTATGAATTTATTGTCATGCCTTTTGGTTTGACGAATGCTCTAGCTGTGTTTATGGGATTGATGAACCGTATATTCCAGAAATATCTCGATGATTTTGTGATTATTTTCATCGATGATATTTTGATTTATTTAAAGAATATGAGTGAGCATGCTGAGCATCTAAGAACTGTATTGCGAATCTTAAGGACTGAGAAATTATATGCTAAACTGTCGAAATGTGAGTTTTGGTTAAGAAAGGTAGTATTTTTGGGTCATATTATATCTTGAGATGGCATATCAGTGGATCCCAGTAAAGTGAAAGCCGTAATTTCTTGGCCAAGACCGACATCAGTGCCCGAAATTCGCAGTTTCATGGGTTTAGCGGGATATTACCGTCGTTTCATTAAAGATTTCTCGAGTATTGCTAAACCAATTACTCAACTGACTCAGAAGAATGCTTCATTTATTTGGTCTGAAGAATGTGAGACCAGTTTTCTGGAGTTGAAGAAGAGGTTGACCAGTGCACCGGTATTGACTATTCCCTCCGGTACTGGTGACTTTGTGGTTTATGGCGACGCTTCTCACAGAGGGTTGGGATGTGTGCTGATGCAACGAGGGCATGTTATCGCTTATGCCTCAAGACAGCTTAAACCACATGAGACCCGTTATCCAATTCATGACCTAGAATTGGCAGCCATTGTCTTTGCATTAAAGATATGGCGACACTATCTTTATGGTGAAAAATTTGAGATATATTATGATCATAAGAGTTTGAAATATCTGTTTTCACAATCTGAATTGAATATGAGGCAGCGAAGATGGCTTGATTTGCTTAAAGATTTTGATTGTGAAATCAAATACTATCCAGGGAAGTCTAATGCAGCAGTAGATGCATTAAGTCGAAAGGTATGTTCTTTATCCTTATCGACGATTGGTGTTTCAAATTTGATAGAAGACTGCTGTTTGTCGGGATTAGCATTTGAAACTGATTATAGACCGTTGAGACTCTATACGGTGCAAGTAGAACCAGAGCTGATTATGAAGATTAAAGCGGCTCAGAACGTTGATCAGAATATACAAAAATCGGTATCGATAGTCAGAGCAGGACATCGATCAGAGTATCAGGTACGTGATAACGTCTTGTATGTGAATAATCGTCTGGTTGTGCCCAATGTTTCAGATTTGAGACGACATATATTGTCAGAAGCGCACAAAGTCGATTCAGTATTCATCCTGGTGGCAGAAAGATGTACAACGATTTGAAAAGACAATTCTGGTGGAAACAAATGAAGACTGACATTGCCGAATTTGTCTCCAAATGCCTGAATTGCCAGCAGGTGAAAGCAGAAAGAAAGAAACCAGGAGGTTTATTACAGAGCTTGTCCATTCCTGAATGGAAATGGGATCATATTTCCATGGATTTTGTGACGCAATTGCCGCGTTCCTCCAAAGGTTGTGATGCGATTTGGGTCGTGATTGACAGATTGACCAAATCCGCATGTTTTATTCCGTACAAGATGACGTACAGATTTGACCAGATGGCAGAGATCTATGTCAAAGAAGTGGTCAGATTGAATGGAGTGCCGAAGTCTATTGTATCAGACCGTGATCCTCGATTTACTTCGCAATTCTGGCAGAGTTTGCGGCAGGCTCTCGGTACAAAATTACATTTGAGTACCGCATATCATCCATAGACCGACGGACAATCAGAGCGGACTATCCAGACACTGGAGGATATGCTGAGAGCAGTAGTGCTAGATTTCAGCACTAACTGGCAAGATGCATTGCCTCTTTGTGAGTTTTCGTACAACAACAGCTATCAGACGAGTATTAATATGGCATCATTTGAAGCGTTGTACGGAAAGAAGTGTAGATCCCCTCTATATTGGGATGATATCTCTGAAGTGCCTGAGATTGGACCAGATATGATCAGAGATATGACAGAAAAAGTGAAGCTAATTCGAAAGAAAATGAAGGCAGCGCAAGACAGACAGGCCAAATATGCCAATGTTCGACGCAGACCGTTGGTATTTGAGGTAGGAGACCGAGTATTTTTGAAGATTTCACCTTTCAGAGGAGTTGTCAGATTTGGCAAGAAAGGGAAACTTTCTCCACGATATATTGGGCCTTATGAGATTCTCGAGAAGATAGGAGATCGTGCCTATCGACTCGCTTTACCGCCTTCATTATCCGGGATACATGATGTCTTTCATGTATCGTTATTAAGGAAATACCTTCTTGATGCTTCACATGCTATTCAGCCAGACGAGACCGAACTGAATGAGACGTTGAGCTATGTTGAAAAACCGATTCAGATTATTGATCGCAAAGAAAAACAGCTCAGAACGAAGATGATTCCACTTGTGAAAGTTCAATGGACTCGTCATGGTGTAGAAGAAGCAACCTGGGAAACTGAATCAGATATGAGACAAGAATTCCCAGAGTTATTTCGATGATGTAAATTTCTTATACAGTTTTTGTATATACTCCTTATTGATACGAATAAAATGCCTGTGATTTCGAGGACGAAATCGTATCTTTGGGGGGGAGAAATGTAATGCCCGAGATTTCGATTCTATTAATATGAGATTATTAATTATGTTTTAATGTAATTATAGCCGGGCCATTCCGAGACCAGATTGGACAAAGAAATATGAAAAGCTAAGATGTAGGCCGGAAGTGTTGCGCCCGGGCGGAAGTCTTTGTCCGCCCGAGCACCAATGAGTGAGCAAGAAAGTCGAACACTTCGCGCCCGGGCGGAAGTCCTTGTCCGCCCGAGCGCGACTGAATTACACAGGAGGGCCGAGAGTTGCGCGCCCGGGCGGAACTTTATGTCCGCCCGAGCGCGAGACGTGGTTTATGAAAAATAATGCCACGTATCTTATGGTTGCATGCAATATATATATATATATATATATATATATATACAAGCTTCAGCAATTGAAAATTAAGAAAAGGGACGAGAGAAAGCTACAGAAAATCCTTACGCCTTTTGCGAGAAATCCGTCCGTCTGATTTTGAATCTGACTTCGGTACTGTGTTCCTATCGATGTAGGCTACAACTGGACGTAAGTTTTACTACGTTTTGACATGTTTTGAAATTATGATGATGTTTGAATTGAATACACGTCATATATGCTATTCTTGACATGTTAGACAGCGTAGAATCGAAGTCAGACTGAGAAACGGATATCATATGGAATTATTATGATTTTCAGAATGAGATTGACTAGAATTGATATCAGATTGTACGGTGGTTGATTGTAAACGTTTGGAATTGATATAGACTGATATAGTATTATCAGTATCGCAAGATTGTACTGTTGTACTGTCAGAATTTGATAAAACAGAGATGTTGTGATTTGATTAGAATATTGATACAGAATTTTGATATTGTCATTGCCAGATTGAACCGTGACAGACTTTGAATCAAGACTTTGATTGTATCAGATCGACAGCAAGAAAGGTATAAATAAATGTTGATTCGGGATTGCACAACTCGAGATAGGTTCGACTTGAGTTTCCCTAAATCACATACTTTATTTATAGCATTGATATTTGCAGATTATCAGATTGATATGTTAATGTATTGACTTAGAACAAAGTCAGAGTCCGAGTCTAGGGCAGATCAGCCTAGCTAGGGCAGAACCGCCGAGTCTTTCTCAGAACCGATAAGACTCTAGACTTACGGTGTATCAAAAAGCTTTAGATGTAGATCGACGTCTATCGTAGACACTCGATACAGAATACCAAAGTCTATATTAGATTGGGATCCCTAGATTTGAGATAAGATAAGATGAGATCACTAGTCATTGATTCATGTAGTCAGATTAGATACATGTTTTGATGTTTGTTATGCTTTTATATATGTTTTAAATGAATGCATTTAATACATTGTTTATACTGGGATATATATATCTCACCAGAGTTATCCGGCTGTTGTCTTGTTTGTATGTGTACTTGACAACAGGTGGGGCAGGTACAAGGTCACAGAGGTGAAGACAGATCGAGATTATAGTGGAGACTACGGACTTGGACTAGAGATAGGGTTTAAACACTTGATAGTAGTTGTTGAACCGGAGTGTGTATGTTTGTATGTTTTATCAGATTTATACTTTTATACTGATATGTATAGGAGTTTGATTCCATTACCTTCTGCGTTTTAAAAAAAAAAATTAGACCCTGTTTATTATAATTGATCAGATTAGTCCCAATGACGATTTAAAAGATGATTAGCGTCCGGGTCCCCACACTACCTCTAGTGGAGTTTACCTACAACAACAGCTTCCAATCTGGTCGGTGTACACAATGTGTGCCACGTCTCGATGCTGAGGAAGTACCTAGCAAATCATTCGCATGTGTTGAGCTATGAGCCGTTACAGCTTGCTCCGGATATGTCGTATGAGGAAAGACCTGTCCAAATCCTAGACCGACAGGAACGGAGATTTCGGAACAAAGTAACCAAACATGGTCAAAGTCCGGTGGCTAAATCAATCAGTAAAGGAGGCCACTTGGGAGACCGAGGCAGATATGAGAAACCACTATCTAAAACTATTTTGTAAGATTTAATTTTCGAGGACGAAATTTATATAAGTGAGGGAGGAACTGTAGAGCCCAAAACCAACAAACGTAAATCACATGCATTTATTTAATTGTTAATTTATTTAATCAAATTTAAAATGATTTTTGAGATGCATGATTTATGAAATTTCATTATTTTAAATTATTTGTGTTTATGTGATGCACGTTAAAATGTTTTCTTGAGTTTCATGTCTCAGGCGATTATTCGATGCGGGATCGAGGAAAAGATATCGGCGACGATTTTGACAATTTTAAAACGTGGTATTTATTTTAAGTCAAGAAAGTGACATTTTAAATGATTTATTAAGTTTTTAGCATTTTAAAGTATACTTTAATTATTTGGTGATTTTAAGATTTTAGGCCTTTTAAAATATTAACTTGAATTATTGGATATTTTAAACTTGGAAATTTGAGACATGTGTTTTATTAAATTGAAGTATTATCATTCTAATTAACTTGTAATTGGTTATTATATATTTAATTAAGCATAATTAGCCTTAATCACACGTTACCATTTTTACACAAAAACACACGCGCGCACACACTTTTACATACACTAATACACGACTCACACACATTCATATTTCCTTTTGCCTTGTTTTAAACTTGGAGAGCAAAACCTAGGGTTCATAGAGAAAACATCAACAGCCACTCCCCTTCAAATTTTTCCAAAAATTTTCGTTGGGTTTCTTCAAGAAAATCGAGCCACAAATCGTTCCGGATCAACCTTCGCATCTTCCCCGCTTCGGTGTCGTCGTTTCGGTAACTTTAAAGATTAAAGGCATTTATAATCTTTTATTTCTGCATCGATCTTGTTATATTATATATTCTTTTGTTTATTATGCGTAAAAATCCATGTATGTTGTAAAAAGTTTGAGCAAAAATTTTTTGAAATAGAAACGATTTTAGATCTGAAAACTCAAAATTTGCTGTCATTTTAAATATTGCGACTTTGCGGTCGATTTTCTGGAAACACTTTCAACACATAAAACATAGAACTTTTTGATATATTCGATTTGACAGTAAATTCGAAATATTTGGATAAGAAATGAGTGAGTTATGATCGTTTTCGTGGGACTGCTCAAACTACGATTTTCTGATAATCCGTTCTTGATATGTTTTTGAAGTTTTATTATTGCAAGCTTCGTTGGGGATCGACGGGTGATTGCTACTGTGTTTAAGTATGTTGAATATGATGTTAGGATGGTTTTTGGTGCATCGGATCGTGTCGATAGGCACTTGTTTGCATTAGAAGTCGTAAGATGCTTTTTGGTGTCAAATGTCGAGTTCACGGATTGGGTTGTGTTGTTTGTGATGCATAGTTGTTTTGGGGCGTTTGTTTGAGTTTGAATAAGTGTCATAACATCCTAGGATGGGTCTCGAGGCATTGGTTCAGGGTTCATATGATCGAGTTAGGAGGAATAAGCCATAAGTGTAGTGTTTCTCCCTTGGTTTGTGATTCTAGCACCTACACGGACCCGAAGCCAGACCCTGGCACAGGGTCCATGCACTTTTTCCTTCAAAATTCGAAGACATGGACCCTGACATGACCCCGTCCTTTTAAAAAAAAATTATAGGGATTGTTTTGGGGTTTGATGTTATGATTTAGTACGATGATTAAACGAGGTCAAGTACCGAGAGATTTAGAACGTTTTGTCATTTTTTGGTGTGAGCATGACTATACGTCTAATTTATGCAAGATATGTATTCGAACTCATGTTGGTATGTGCAGCAGTGGCCCCAAGCGAGATTCAACGAATCTCTCAACGCCACGTAAGTATGTTCGACGTGCAAAAGAAAATATTTTAAGTTTTTGAGTTAGGCTAAATGTCTTGTGACCAAATTATGAACGGGTTTGGAAGTCGGTGAACGTGGCCGAGGACCTCTCCACCCCGGTAAAGCATGACCGGGTTCAGATTAGGATTGGAAAGCGGTAAAGCATGACCATGGACCAATCTACCCGGTAAAACATGACCAGGGATCTCATGTATGTGGCAGTGGATTTTTCCTGTCAGCCCAATACTGTGGTTTAGTCTGATCAGGCACATTTATGTATGAGTCACTTGCTTTGAAACATATCTCAACCCAAAATGATGAAGTTTATGTATGTTCATGTATGTATGAAGCAAGCATGTTTATGAAATATTTTATGATGATGGCACGTCTAAGTTTATGCTATTACGTTCAAGTTTCAAGTATGTTTATGCTATTACATTCAAGTTTAAAGTATGTAAGCCCTACTTTAATTATGCATGTGATTTTATTATGTATTAATTGTTATATCTAGTTTATACGTGTTGAGTCTTTAGACTCACTAGACTTGATCGATGCAGGTGAGGATGACTTTGATGAGACGAGGGTTGGGGACCAATGAGCCGGCTTGGATTGCGCAGGGGGCTAAACCCGAGGACCGCCCATGTTTTAAGATTTTATGCGTGACGATTTTGAATACTCTGATTTTATGAAGTGGTTTATGATGTTTAAACGATTATTACTTTTGGCAAACTTGGTTTTGGTTGTTTTTATTGCAAATATTTTTAGAAGAGCAAGTTATTTTAATAAAAATTTGAAATTTTATTTTGTATTTAAGAAAATTTTTATTTTTTCGCAAATTTTAAATAGTTTAAAAGTACGGTACGTTACAGAACTGATATCTGAAAACTTTCCGAAATTGTTCTCACACACTGAGAGAAATATGCTTCTAAAACTAAGCTGATAACACGTTGAAGTGTTCGCTCTGGGCTGATTGCTTCTTCAAAGCTTATAAGCATTATGCGTGCCCTCTCTATTTTTCCACACACTTGTTCTGTATTGGTCTTCACTGATCTTCTATATATAGGCGGGAAACTGATCGTATAGTCAGACTCGATAATTGTATCCGTTGCAGATTGAATGCTTTCCTTGAGATTCCTGTCTCGACTTTTCGGACATCTATGCTGGAACATTTTGTCTTTAAACTTTGCAGCAACGTCCATTATTGTACTTTGATAGTACAGTTGCTTTTATACCTTTGTGCACAGCTGGATTCCATTGAATATTCTTGCCGAGATCTGCAACTAATTGAATCATAACTGATGCACCTAACTGTTCATCTAAACTGATATTCAGTTGGGCTGGTGAAATCAGTTGACTCGTCACTTGAACTAATTTCACTCTTTCAGTTGAATTCGTCAACTGGGCTCTTCATCAGTTGAGCACTTTATCAGCTGGCCGGGCTTTTGAATATCTTCTGCTGAACTGCTTATCATCTAGATAATCAGTTGAACTGTTCTTTAATATATCAGTTGAGTTGATTTAGTTTGGACAATCAGCTGGCACTTTCAGTTCGCATCTGTTAGCTTCAATTGTGGCACGTTTAATTGATTAATTTGAAGTTTGATCAGTTCCAACTTCCTGCGCACTTAGTTAAATCATTAAAAACAAAATAACAAGTTTTGTTAACATCAAAATAAAGATTGCAAATATGAAATGTTCCAACAGTTTCTTACACACTTAATTAATGGGCTTAATTAGGCCAAGCTTTTTAAATATTTAATTAGGCCCATTAAAATTAATAAAATCATTAGGCCTTAAATTAAGTGATTTAAAAATATATATTTCCAAAAATCCCTTATGAATTACATAAAATTCATTGTTCCTACAAATTAATTTAAATTTGACCTTAAAATGCTAAGATTCTTAAAATATTTAAAATAGATATTTTCATAACTAAAAATAAAATTTTAGCTTCTAAATCTTTAACATCTTAATCGTCTCCGATCCTCCGTTCCGGCCAACATCCGATATTCGTCTGAAAATCTTTAAATCATGATAGCAAACAAAATTACACAATTAATCATTTATTCGCTCAAAATATATCATTCATACATCCAAAATCATTTAATTAAAATATTTTAGAAATTTAATAATTTTCATGCATATGATCTATGTGGAGTGATTTTCGGGCGTCACAAATTATCCCCCTTAAATAAAATTCCGTCCTCGAAATTTGTCTAGTCTTGATTATTGAGAAGTTTTAGGCTCCCTCATTCACTTCATACTTAATCAGATTGGTTTAAATTTTGCACTCTATCACACTTTCGTTGCGTACTCTGATATGTCATCTTCCATTTTGTATATTTATGCAAAATTTCTTGATTTCAAGGAACTCAAAGATTTCACTAACTCTACATCCCCTATCAAATACAAATCCTAAGTTACCTTAAGTTATTTTATATTCCCAAAGAGTAATTAATTGGTTGACTCTACCATGCGTCGTCCTGACCGCATAATTTAATTTTCCCAAAATATATTCCTATTACTAAACCCAGTTTCAACCCATAGTCATGTTATGGTATCCATGATTATAGAACATCTTAATGACTGGTATTTACTAAAACCTCGTTCTTGTCTATGCCAAACATATTGTCTTTAAACCTATCACCCATTTGTTTTCTTAAATTTCAAGCATTCAAAGTACTTAAACGGTTCAAGCCTATCGAGTTACCACCTCATATTATGATTCCATTCTAAATACCACCATAACTTCGAACACTTATATGTAACCTCGGATTTCAAGCTTATGTCAAACGACCTTTATACTCACAAAAATCTTAACACTCTAGGTGAGAAACTTTTCTTCACCTTCTAATATAATTTACTCTTAGTATCATATAAATGCAAAACTTATCATGCTAGTTTTTTCTCAATTTATCTATATTCTGTAACTTATTTCACGTAAGGTAGTTATCTAATTGTCATCCCAAAAAGCAGGGTAATTACTTATCTCAGGAATGTCATTCCTTAACCTACGGTAGTCAAGATAATTCAAGATCCTACATATCTCAATTTAATATTCACATGGTTAATCATTGACTCAAAAATACTATTTCCTATATTGGAACTTGAAAATTGACCCACAGACCTTCAGTTCCATCTATTCCCATAAACTCATAGTCCACCGAAGCCTAGCATCCATAAAATCATAAATTCTTTACCTAATAGAAATTACTATATATTATCCCAAATAATTATTTTATGACATTATAACTTTAAATATTTCCCCAAATGAATTAATCCTTATAAGGTTTAGTGACAAAGTTCAATAATAGAGGTTTCTAGACCTTAGAAATCATAGCAATCGCATTGTCAACCCAACAATGAAATTATTTCTTTTTAACTTACTTCCCCAAATTTCGCAATTTCCTCGTATAGTCCCCAAAGAATATTTTTCTCAAATCTTATAAGTCGAAGCTTACTAGAATTATACAAACTCCTATATTCTTAGTTTATATTCCTCGACTTCTTCATTACATTACTTTAATAGTTTTGCCTGATATCCCAATATACACGAATTTCGTTTACTATTTTCTCCCTTCGTCATTTGTCCCCCGATACAATAGCAATCGTTGAACCCAAAGAAATTTTGTATTTTAAGATAAAACATAAAATAATAATATTGTCGATTAAATCTTATTTCCAATATTTGTATCCTTTGTTCTTTACGTCATAAACTTTTTAAACACATATAATACAATCGTAATTCTCTATAGCCCACTATGATACCCAAAAATTAGTACTTCGATGAATCTTACTTTCTCATCAACATTGCTAATACTCATACTTCTCGTTCATCCTAGGACATCCTCATACCTAAATATCTATCTAATTTCCTCAATCACAATTCCTTATTTAACCCTTAATTTGTAATTTACTTGATGACTACATTAAAATAGACCTTTTTAATTTTCGGTAAATTGCAACCTAAATCCCAAAGTTCTCGGATTATTCGGTCAAGCCAAACTTATCGCATTCCTAGCTCCTCAAACTATCGAATTTAATTCAAAATTGCTCTCATAGATTTGAAAAATTGCTAAAATGACCCCATAATTCTCCTAAAATTTGCAATTAAGACCCAAAAATTCTTAAATTCTCCAATTTATCCCAAAAAATTTCGCTTTTTCAAGTTTTTGAATTCTTACACTAAGCCCTCTAGATTTTTGAAATATAGCAAAATCACCCTCAATATTTCCGAGAACTTGCAATTAAGTTTCTTCATGTCTTATAATTCAGTCCCTAAGTTCATGATTCCTAAAATTCAACCCACAACATCAACTTCAAAATTCTCATCTTACACAATGTAGAATTCGAAACAAGCAGTCCTAAATCATCAAGTTCACTTCGCCTCAACTTAATCCTAGGTAATGCAAAATTGAGATACTCAAAAACCAAATTCTCTTCACGTCTCTCCTCTTCTCCATGCCCGTGAATAACACGTCTTAGAGACATGGTTGTACACACCGTCCAAGTCACGTAACTAACATGCATTCAAATTTAAAATTACGTCTATCCCCTTAATTCATGTTTTATATAAGCATTTAAAACTCAGAATATAAAATTTAAAGCAGTAACAACTCATAGACTTGAGGCAGTGACTTCTTGAGCTTCTCGGAGTGGCAGTAACGCAACCTTTTCGGGATCCTTCGCTCTAATACCAACTGAAATGACCCTTACTTTTTTACTTTGAAATTCTACTAAATTTTTTTATATACATTAATTTGAAAACCAACAATTGAAAATAAGTTTAACATTTCCATAAATCAAAATAATTTAACAATTTAAATCTCAAGTGCAGAAAATAAAATCGTCACTTACCA